>NW_021620771.1:2472179-2477231 GCF_004785775.1 Grammomys surdaster | reverse complement strand
GAGGGGAGGGGAGGGGAGGGAAGGGGGAGGGAAGGGAAGGGAAGGGAAGGGAAGGGAAGGGAAGGGAAGGGAAGGGAAGGGAAGGGAAGGGAAGGGAAGGGAAGGAAAGGGGAAGTGTAGATGTCTATCCCGTGCTTATCTTGGGCTCAGGCTATGGAACTCCAGTGTTCTGAGTTGATAGGGTCTGCTCTGACTAGTGAGGTACAGATGTAGTTCATAGGCTTCCTACAGCCTGAGTCATTCTGTTTCCTAGTTCTGGCTCTCCTGTTCTTCACAGCTGCCCCAAGGGTTGTCTTCTGCCTTAGAGCAATAGCAGGTTAAATGCAAACTCTCTGGCTTGAGGTTGCCAGGGTAGCAATATCAATGTTTTCATGGGGGACACTTGACTTACCTTTTGAAGGTGGCTCCTCTTCCTGCACAATCTTCCGACACACACACACACAAAGGCACACAAATTCACACACAGGGATACACACACACAGGCATATATACACATATGCACAGGAATACTCATACCCACACACTCACACCCACAGTCAAACACACACTCTCATACAGAGACACACACAGGCACACACAGAGACACAGACAGACACACATACACACTGAAAAGCAGGCAGTGCTTTCTGGGTTTCCATATGGGTTACCCACTTAGTCTAGAAGGGATTTTCACAGATTTTCCCCTCCTTTTCTTCCTGTCCAGCCCTTGCCCCTCTGACCTGAGGGCTATTGAAAGTCATTTCAGAGTGTCTTCTTTTAGAAAAATGAAATAATGTAACATCCGCTGCCCTTCCCCATCAGTCTCCCCCGCCTTCGCTGTCACAGAACTCTCTATCCTGCATCCAGACCAGAGCCTATTTCTCCATGCTACTGACTCATTCCAAGGACATTTAGAACTGGCATTGTGAACACCAACGTTTACAATGTTATCTTCTCAAAACGGATGTGCAAAGTAGTCTGTGAGGCCCCAAGAACATGAAATAAGTTACCTTGTCAAAGGATTTCGCCTTTGCCTCGAAACCTCGAACTCGCCCAGATTATCAATTGGTAATAGTATACTAACAATTTAATATGTTCTTATCTGGTTGTTTCTTTTTCTCCTCCTCTTCTTTTTCCTCTTCTTCTTCCTCCTCCTCCATCTTCATCTTCTGACCAACATTATTAAATGTTTAATAGTCCATCCCACAAATAAGGACAGAATCCAGGATCTTAGTGCCTGGAGGGTGCAGCTCAGACTTCCCGTGACCCCGGGTCTTTAGAATGTCTGACAAGGCCACATGGTGAAGATGGCATGACCCTCAAAAGTATAATATTTAGAGAGAATACAGTTGACCTATATGCTAGCTGCCCTTGTTGGTTCAGGCTGCTCTGACAGACTGGATGTCAGAAACAACAAACACATGCTTCTCATCACTTGGAGTCTGGGAAGTCCAAGACCCGGGTTCCAGCAACACATAGGGGTATTTCTTGTTATTACTGTTACAGAGTAGTAACATCACTAATGTGACTGCTGGAACTCTACGGAAAGCCTTTGTGTCTTGCCAAAATCAAATTTACTGCCAAATAAGCTGGACATAATTGCATTCCACTATGTTTTGGTAACAGCCTCAACTTGAGGAACATAGAACTTTCTGAGAATTAGGAAGATGGAGCTTCCTGAGAAAAGCCTCTCCTGCCCTTCCCTAGTGAGAAACCATTAGCAAGAATTGGGAGTGGTCATTAGGGGGGCATGTGTCCTCCAGCAGCCACTAGACTAATGGGGCCCAGTTATGACTGACAATTGGCTATTGCCCAAGTGGCCCATGAAATGTATAGGCAAGCATTCATTTTACGGTCCTTTTAAAAGAAGGTTCCAAATGTTGCTGGGTATCTTAAAGTCTGAATTGTTACACGTGGGTGAGACCACCCACTGTGTGCTGGGGGGGGTGTTCTGTTTTAGAAGCAGGAGCTACTTCCAAGAGCTACACTCGGTGTGTCTTGCAAGCCCAGCCCTTCAGGTTGTTGCTATAAACTATTCTTGGACAATGGTCTCTGGAAATGTTTGCTTAAATTGGAAGTTTTCTTGCAGATGAAAAGACTTAAGTACAAATCAGACATTGAACTGCATTTCAAGCCAGTCCCTCAGAGAAGAAATGATCTGAACACGGCTACCATTTATAAAAGCAGCCATGGTGTCCATTCTGGCAAGAAAGAAGCCGTAAGAGAGAGCCCTAAGGGCATGATGATTAAAGGCTGTGTACGCATGCTCAGTGGACTTACAGTATAGTTCTTCAGGATAAAAGTCATTAACTGTCAATCATTATGGATGTCAGTACTGCACAGTAGTTTGAACAGTGTTATCAAACAGCAGAGGGCACAGTCTGTCCAAGCTTTAGGAAGATTCCCCTCAAATGGGGAGGACATACCGCAGCAACCAGGTAAAATCTCACAAAACACTATTAGGAAAAAACAATGTGCCTTCCAATGAGGAACTGAAGAGTGTTAGCCCAGAGTCACTGGCTGCAATGATAGCTGTAACCAGCAAGTACTCCCAACAGATGTGAAAGCAGTCCCTGAATTCTCCCACATGTATTAAAAAGGGCACAATACTCTAGCTTCCTAGGAGTGAAAAGCTGAAATCTCTCCAGAGTGCTTCCCAGAGAGTTCCGATGGAATGCCATTCAAAGCAGCAGGTGTTCCTCCTTGTTTCCCAAGGGACACTTGAAAGCCAATTTCTAGCCAAGGCAGAACATCACACCTGATTTGAACTCTCTACCAGACATAATGCAGCCGAAAGGGGTAGTCTGAAGGTGACCAGTTTTTTACAAAGGCCACAGTGAGTCACAGGGGCCATCATCAGGGCAAGCAGACCTGGCCTGACAGGCACAATGTGTTGGAAAGCAGCAGAAGGAGGGTCAGGATCAAGGCCTGGCTCCGCCCCTATCACCCAAATGAGCCACTGGGGTTTCCTGCTCTCCCTTAGCTTCCACTGTAGGATCCAGGAATGTTGCTAGGTTTGCAGTGGGTGGTGCTTTGAGTGGAGCATTTCATCTAGATTTTTGAATACCATCTATTCCACTCAGATTCAATTTTACATTCAAATTCCTCTATGTATGACCCATGGGCTTAAGAACTGGGTATTCCTGCAAACAATGTCTGCAGTGTCTTCGAGACAGCGTGCTTTGCACTGTCATGCTCGGCTTCATTTGAAAGCACCCATTGTGCTAATGGCATGGACAGGATCTTCCCTCTCCAAAGTCCACACTGGTTAAGGGTGGGCAGCAACTGCTGCCTGCTCCGCACAAATCTGATGAGCATCCATTTCCCAGGTACCTCCTCCTGGCATCTTTTCCATCCATCCACCTCATTCATAGCTGTTATCTGAGTCATCCCAGGGGTCATAATAAAGCCCTCAGAGCCCAACGGTAATGCCAGAATGGCATTGGTTACCCAACAGGCCACCTACATACTGGGCTCGTGCTAGCAAGCCAGATACTCAACATTAAATTGCTTCTAAACCATATTCTTATTTTTCTCTGGGCATTGAGGAGTTATTTCTGACTTCTTTCTCTTAACCATAAAGAAATTACACTTTAAAACACAACATTAAGCATGGGCAGAACGTAGGAAGGGAGGGGAATATTTATCAAGTCCCATTAGGTACCAGCGTCTATACCTGGTCACCTCGTCCAGTCTGCTGAGTAGCATATGAATTTCCCACTGTGTGGATCAGTCACTTTTATTATCACTAGGACAAAAACACATCACGAACAGTCTGAACGACAAAAGATTTAGTTTAACTCAGATTCAAAGATTTGAGTTCTTCATAGTGCGGAGAGCAGAACATGTTGCTTAGCAATGAGGAAGCAGAGGACAGGAAGGGTGAAGGACAAATACCCCTGGCACTCTCGGCAATCTACTTCCTCAGGCTCACCTCTGCCACCTAGAGTAGACAGATGCTCCTAAAGTAGTCGACCTGCTGTGAGCCTAAGTTTAAACACATGAGCCTTTGAGGGGGCATTTTATGTTCAAAATATAATACACAGACAGGAAAAGCAGTCTAGACATGAAGTGATTTCACCTGCTAGTCCCATCAGAGCCTATCTTGACTCAACCTCACTGTACAGTTTCTCTGAATGACCACCAGGCTCCTGGGTAGAAGCATCTCCATACACAGAGGCTCTGAAGCATCAGCCCAGCGTGAAACATGTCCTCCTGAGCAAATAGGCAGTCAGTCTTGTATCCCTTATCCAGTGCTGAAATTACATTTTTTTTCCTCTTCAGCTTGTGTCTGCAAGTTTCAATGCATGTGTGGGGGCCACACTGTAGCTCCCAGAGCTGTTCAGGGTTTTAGTCCTGGTCTACCATTTACTATATGAACCTATCTAATGTACATGTTCTCTGTGCTTCAGTTCCTCTATATATGTAAAATAACAAATATAGTACCTATTGATAAAGTCAGTTTGCATATAAACAATGCTTGAAATTACACCTGGTATACAGTTAATACTGAGACTGTTGGTATCAGTTGATATTGCTACAGTAATAAGTACCACCATCCAAAGAAGCCTTGTGCATTGTTGACTCTATCCCTTATTCCTATATGTTTCTTGCCTCAGTCTCTGCCCTGCCCTCTTCTGATACCCAAGTGTTCAGCCCAGAGCAGCAGCTTCTTGCCTCTGTGACTAGCACTTCTCTTCCCATCCCTTACAGAGCTGGAGGAGCTGTCTAAAGTCAAGTGAAACCTGTCATCGGTTATCAGCTCTTCCCTCCATTGCCCAGAGCGTCCATTCCTAATACCTTGGTCTAGAAGTTTCAACACTTTCTGTCTTAGTCAATGTTCTATTGCTGTAAAGAGAAACTATTATCACAGCAACTCTTATAAAGGGCAACATTTAATTGGAGCTGGCAAATAGTTCAGTGGTTTAGTCTATTATCGCCATGGAGGCAAACATGGTGACAGACAGGCAGACATGGTACTGGAGAGGGAGATGACGGTTCTACATCCTAATCAGTAGGCAGCAAGGAGAGAGAGAGAGAGAGAGAGAGAGAGAGAGAGAGAGAGAGAGAGAG
>NW_021620771.1:2405347-2472169 GCF_004785775.1 Grammomys surdaster | reverse complement strand
GAGAGAGAGAGAGAGAGAGAGAGAGAGAGAGAGAGAGAGAGAGAGAGAGAGAGCGACAGAGTGTGTTAGGCCCGGCTTCAGCATTTGAAATTTCAAAGCCCATCCCCAGTGACACACTTCCTCCAACAAGGCCACACCTCCTAATAGTGCCACTCCCTAGTGGCCAAGTAGTCAAGTCTATGGGCCCTATGAGGACCGTTCCTATTAAGAACACCACCCTTTCCAACTTGATCTTCCCAATGATCAGTTTTGCCCTTGCTGTCATCCCTTTGCTCTGTCTGTTCAGCCTTCTCTGAGATCGCTTGCAATTCCACTCACCCTGAGAAGCCATGTGGATTCTTTTGACCCACTATTTTTCACAGGGACTATTTTTGCCTAAAAGCCTGGCTACCCCACCTGCCTCTGAACACATGCCCATGACACTCTCAGTATGCTTCACTCTGCCCTGGTCTATGAGACTCTCTTTTTAAAAGTCACAATTTCATTCGTGTGTGTGTGTGTGTGCGCGCACACACACATGAATGCATATACACATGCTTCTTTGATCTCTTTGTCTTCTTGTATCCCCACCCCCAATCCCTTCTTCTTCTAATCAGTACCACCCCTACTTTAATGTCTTTTTTAAATGTGTGTCTCACTACATTCAGTAGGGCTGTTACATGAACGTTTTATAACCTAATTAAAACATAACTTTAAAAACAGTTTGAAGGCAGGTATGCACATGGATGAAAAATTGCCAGAAGCCATAGGTTATTCAATGAAAATCCTAGTACCAGGTGTGAGATAGTGCTGAACTAGTTGTTGGTCCAGGAGGGCCCAGAGGCCTCAAATCAATGCAGGCTTTGGCATTGCTCTTAGTTGCCGGCCATGACTAGATGATGCTATTGCATGAGACACTGTAGACACTGGTCATACAACACTGAGAAATCAAGCTGGAACTGATCTGGAAGCCTCCTCCATGCTAACTAGCTTTCATGGTGCCAAAAGATACTATGTAGGCCACTGAGGAGCAGGAATCAATGGTCTTACCTAGCTGCGAACTCTACTGTAATACTTTGAATCTGAATGGCTTCCATTGGCTCATCTATTCTACTACTTGATATCCAGTTGTTAGGAGGGTTTGGAAGGGATTAGGAGGTGTGGCCTTGTTGGAGGAGATGAGCCACTGGGGATGGGCTTTGGAGTTTCAAAAGACCCATTAGATTCTCAATGCTCTCTCTGCTTTGTGCTTGTGGATTAAGATGTAAGCTCTCAGCTGCTGCTCTAACACTATGTCTGCCTGTCTCCTACCACGCTCCCTGCCATGACAGTGATGGACCCCTATTCCTCTGGAACTGTAAGCCCCAAACAAACACTTGGATGAAGTATTTGTTGTAGCAATAGAAAATTAACTAATTCAAATGCAAAATTCAAATATCTACCAGGCAAGATGTGCCCACTGATACATTCATGGCATGGCTGTTATAAAAGTTACACACTACTTAGCATTTAGATTTGAGGTCTGTTCTATAGAAGAAATTCATGCTTGCTTCTGTAAACGGTGTCAAAATCTCATAGCTTGGGAGATGACAGACCTTGGAGAGGGAGCTAGTACTTGTTTTGCTAATGTTGTCTGGCTTTCTTCCAAATATTTATGCTTATGTCCGTGTATTTGTGATGCTCTCAGCCTTAGTCACAGAAACCTCTGTTGATGATGGACAGCTGCAAGCTCAGGAACTCATCAATAGTCATAGCACTGAGAAGAAGTGACCATTGAGTCCTCATCCCTAAATGGGACATCTATGAAATTCTTGACCAGTTCTAACCTCCAACATTTGACAGAGGGTTTCTTCTAGAGTAGGTATTTCATAAGTGATTGTTAATTGAAACTTTATTTCACAGTTGAGGCTAGAATAGACAAAACATTCCTTAATTCTGGTTCTTAGAGTATAAAAATAAAGACAAAGACTGAAACAGGAACAATATTGTTTCAGTTCTATATTCCCTACACTTTACCAGATTAGGTTTTGCAGGGTTTTTAAATTTTTATGTAGTAATTTGCAATGGAAATTTATATTTTAAGTGCTTTCCTTCAAGGCTAAGCCCAGGTGTCCGAGTATATACAGTTAAACAGCCTGGGACCCTTGGAAAGTCTGATGAATGTTCTGTCTTTTGTAGGAGTACATAAGAAATCCAGGATGCTTGGATTAACCTTCAAAAGGACAGGAAATCTCTGTTTGCAAAATGAAAACAAAATGACATCATCTCTAAGGACTTGAACCAGGCTAAGGACTTGAGCCCAGGGGACTCTATGGTTCCTATCCTGGAGACAGAGCCGCCTCCCACCTGCTTTTGCTAGGCTAGACTATGGTGTGGAAGGAATTTATACAGACATGCTCTTGGTTCAGTAAAGAAAACGTCATCTTAGAACAAATGGATCAAGATAAAAACTATGTCTGCTTATGAACATACAATCATTCAGGTCAGCCCCTCAGAACTGGAATTTTCAGGGCTGTGTGTTGATGTAGTTATGAGCCTGAAGCCCAACAACTTACAGGAAGGCATTTAGCCTTCTCCTCTTCTCAGAACTCCATGATTCAGGCCTTCTTCCCACCCTCACTGGGGTAATTAGCAGAGACTACACTTGGGCTCTCTGTTCCTTAGCCTGGTCTTCCTTGAAAGCCTGAAGAAGTGCCCTGTGTTTCCTCTAAAGGAATCTGACTTCATTTCTTGTTCCGGCTGCCTCACCAGGAAGTAACATGCGTATACTCCACTTGGAAGCAATGTTGAGCTGAGAATATAGGAAGGATCCCAGCAGCCTTGGAGTGGCCAGCAGCATCTCCGAATCCTGAGCTGCACTTCTTATCTTGAACCCCTACTTGGGCAGAGACCTGAGAACTTGCAGCTGAATCAGCTGCAGATCACAACAGTTCAGTTGCCTGATCTTTTCCAAATGCCATCTATGTACTTGAGGCACCATTTCCATGATTCAAGGCTTAGATAAGAATAATCCCACCCAGCAAATATCTGCCACTGACAGTTTAGTGTTCTGGTCTACCCTGTGTGTTGGGGGAAACACAACAGGATGGTTTGCGCCCTTGACCAGCTCTTGTCTGGTAAGGGAGAAGGATGAGCCAACAAGGAGCCTCGGCACTGAGCAACCGTGATGCATAATGTGTTACAAGGTCACAACTCAGGGAACGGAACTATGGGGGAAAGGGACGGAAACCTGCGGAAGATATGGAAAAGGATATGGAGATGCAAAGATTACAAAGAAAGAAAAAATGTGGAGGGGGCATAGATGCATGGAGCAGAGATCAACATCTGGAAGGAAGCATCTGGATTGAGCCACAGTATAAAAGCACATGTCTGTGATTTGAGGTGGAGAGAAAGATGGGGGAGGAAAATTGGGCAAGCGATAATGTAAAAAGGGACCTGGTGGAGAAGGGTGTCAAACGCGCAGGAATTAAGGACATTCCCTCTGGATTCTCACAGTGCCCAAAAGAAAGAACTTTCCCTGTCACCCAGAGCTACGGCCTTCAAGGAGAAGGGTGGAAGGGTTGGATCCCTGGAATCAATTAACTCAGCGGTAGCTACTCTGCTTGTCTTGCAGGGTTAATGATACCTGGCCGCAGAGCTGTTTGTTTTAACACGGACTATGATGCCTTAGCTGGAGGATCGATGGTGAAAGGCCTAGCTGAGTGACATGACAGGCCTGGACTATTTTTATAGGCTCCCAGCGGAAGTTCTCTTGAGTCTTCGCCTGTTTGTCTCCTTCAGTCTGGCTCCAGACTGTCCCTCCCTTTGTAATGTCCATGGATTCCTCCTTCATTTCCCTCCGTCCAAAAGGTCAAATATTTGGCAGATTTCTATCGTCACATGGTTGATCTTGTTCTTTTGAAACAGAAGATATCATGGAGACTTTTGGGGTACAGACACAGAAGAGGTTCGTGACTGTACAGGAGTGGCAGACCTCAGCTGAAGCAGCCACACTCTGCTTCGCAGTGAGCTGCTGGCGTGCTGGGAACCAGCCTGTAGCCGTAAAGGGAGACTTTCAGCGGCTGTGAGAACCCAAAGTGGCTTCGTGTTCCTAACTCAGATCCCTCAAGTAATAATGAGTTAGAAAGTTGAGGCCCGGAGAGGCCCCTGGGCTGTTGATGTATCAAGTGCACTTATTCGTGTGAGTCTATGTCTGTGTGCGTGTGTGTGTGCATGTGTGTGTGTGTGTTTCTCCCAGGGAAGAGATCCCAATTGGTTACCCAATAGCAAGTGGTAAGCCCTGAGATCATATACACAAAAATTGCATTGTATGGACTAGACAGTTTGTATTTATGTATTTAGTGTGTGTGTGTGTGTGTGTGTGTGTAAACAATTAAAGAAAGAAAATGAAGCTATGAATTTTTAGAATGTGCAAGATGGGGGGAAAGAGGAGAGAATGATCTAATTGTGTTGTAATTTCAAAAATTAAAAAATACAAGGTTATTATAATAAACAATAAAGATGTGAAAGATGTGGTGGAGGGAAGTTCAGTGAGGTGAGGAGGCTGAGGCAAGCACCGCCTCCTAGGTCTTGTTACCATGACCACAGGAATGGTTGGACAGGAAGCTAAGGAGTTCAGTTACTGAGGAGGGCAGGGTGGTGGCTTCCTCTGTCCACTTTAAGCTGTGTTGGCAGAAGACACACAAGGAAGCACTGCTCTGCTTGGGCACAGTGCTCCCAGCCACTCACTAGCCTCCCTCTCCTTACTCCAACATGCTGCTTCAGCTCAGGGCCCGTGGCATTCCTCAGAAGAGCCTTTTGGGGTGCTCTTGATGGTCTTACTGGTCTCTTAACAGCAAATCCCTCTTCTCTAGAGCATTCATCCTAATCCCAAGGTCTACCTGATCACCTGACCACTGTTTTGTCTCCACCACACTAGGGCTTGAGCCATGTCTGCTTTGCCTCTCCTCTGAGTCCTGCAGTAGTTTCCATTGTGTCTACAGTCATCAAGTCCCCATGACATCTTTTCCAGAAGTACAGGATAGATCAGTTGTTAGCAGCATCTGCTGGGTATTTGCCAGTCGTGAAGTGTTTCCTTTTCTCCCTGCCCTTGCTAGCAGTAGGTGGAGACTTAATCCTCAGAATCATAACGTGGTACTCAGATCTCTGAGAAGCAAGAGCCATCAGCTGGGGTCCTAAGGTGTTTGCCTGCTGTCACAATATGGGAGCGAGACCTTTGCCAGCTTCCAGTGTTTTGCTCATCAACTTCTCAGCTTCCAAAATTGCAATAAATTTACTTTCAATACAAATTACCTAGGCTTAAGTTTCATGTTCTAGTCACAGAAAATAAATTACAATAAGACCCTAGCTGTGCTAGCTATATACATGTGTATGTGTATGATATGGTATATGTATATTATATGCATATGTATATGTATATATGTATATATCAACACACATATCACAAACACACACACACATCTTGACACAAATAAGAGTCATCGGGAAGAAGGGACTTCAATTAAGAAAATGTCCCCATCAGATTGGCCTGTAAGCAAACTGGTGGTACATTTTTGTTGTTGTTGTTGTTGTTGTTGTTAACAATTGACATGGGAGAACCCATCCTACTTGGGGAGGTGTCAGTACTGGGCAGATGATCCTCGGTTATATAAGAAAGCAGGCTGAGCACGCCATGTCAGTAAGCGGCACCCCTCCCCCATCCATGGTTCTGCTTCAGTTCCTGCCTCCGGGTTCCTGCCCTGGCTTTCCTAGGTGAACTATCACCTGGAGTATGTGAGCCAAATAACCCTTCCTTCACAGTTGCTTAAGGCCAGGGAGTTTATCATCACACTAGAAACCTAAGACAAACTCCAAATGCAGTTTTTGGCACTTGATATGTTGCTATGGTCAATAAAACAATAAATAAGTAAGAATACTTGAGTGCTCATGGTTGGTACGAGAACTTAAAACCGAAGATTAAAAATAATTTCTGGCAGTTGCCCATCAGAACTAGTTGGTATGCCCCTAGAGCTGATGGCATCACATGCTGTGGTTGTAGGGAAAAGTGAAGTCAGACTTCAACTGGACCAGAAGTTTCCTCCCTACTGGATGACAGCCCTGGAAGGCGGTTTGCAAGCTGCTAGAGGCTAGCAGTCATCAACAACAGTTGTACTTAGCTGTGGACACTGAGTGCAACGAGGCTGACTGTCTAGGGAAGAGGAGCTTACAAATGCAACTGTGACAAATCTGTTGTAGAGATAACCTACTGCCTCCTGATTAGATTTAATGCCACTTCAGAGGAGAGAATAAATCTGGGCAAAACCCCATGACCAGGGAGATTACAGGCCCTGGGGGAGGGGTGGGACCTGCTGCTGTTACTGTGCTAGGTAGCCATGGAGTGCTCCTCAAATTGCTTTCACATAACTATGCTTGTGTCCAAAGGATAGTGCTACTGCTGGCTTGGTCAGAGAGCCTTCTATTAGCATTGGTTAAAGGTATCTGTGTAGATTTGTGACTGGTCAGTGCACAAACTGCTGGATGGACAGCCATGATGGACATGTAATCATTCCTTCCAGGGCCTGGGAAACATGGAAATGAGGTGGAGGGAACATAAGAGCTAGAAGAAGTGGGGGGCGGGGACGCTGGGAGTGCTGACACCCAGGCATGTTTGACCTCTGTGACTGTGAGTTCCTCCATAAGAGCACCTCGAGACAAGGCCTGTCAACACCCTGTCATGGAATCAGGAAGGACTCGTGGGGCCTTAAACATTTATATGTAGACTTATATACAGATAATAGTTGATAACATGAAGAGACATTTTCTTCAGCAGTGTAGCCATTGGTAAGGTATAAGTAGCCCTGTAAATGGGCTAAATGAAATTCACTGGAATACACACACTTGTACACACACATACACACATGTTTGCACACATGCTTGCACACACACACACACCCACATGCTTGCACACACACATACTTGCACACATATACGCTTGTACACATACACACGTTTGCACACATGCTTGCACACACGTACATATCCACATGCTTGCACACACACATATGCTTGCACACAAATGCTTGCACACACACTTGCACACACACACACACACACCAATGAATGTGTCAAGTGGCGAGGCTGGTGTAGATGACCTGCGCACAGCTGAGAACTCAGTTACACATATCCGGCTTTTGATTAGTTAGCTATGAGTCTCTGCACTAACCATTACCAGAACTGCTCTGACCAATGCTGTGAGCAGCACAAATCTAGGACGGCAGACACAAGTATTTAATGGGCAGTTTGAGGCAAGATAATTTAACCCAACAGCAGGATATCCTCTCCCTCAAGAGCCTACGATCCCCATCTTCTGACCAGGTTGATAGGACCAGGCATGAGGTCCCTCCTGTGAGGAAATTTCTCGTACACAACAGAAAGAGATGATTTTCCCATAACCACCATGCCACTGCTGTACCAGTGAGCTGTGTAGCCAGGCAGGCCAGCACTGCAGCACACAGAGCAGGATCCTGGGTACAAACACCAATGTCCTCTCCCCAAGCCCCTGCGGTCTGCATAGAATCTTCTGGCACTAAGTAAGCTAGTCGGCAGGGAGAGCATTTCTTGTCCAGTTCGAGGTTGATTTCTCTATGTCCTGCATCCAAAGCGAGTGGCGTTGTCAGCATCAGGGCTGACCATTTAGTTTTGAGGAGTCACCCAAAAGGATCAGCGATGACCAGTGTTTGGGGCCTCCTCACCAATGCTAATGCACCCCCAACCCCTGTCCTCTTCCCACTCCACTGCCCTCATTTAAACCTTTAAGCTCAAGAATTCCTTCCCCATCTCCTTTTAGGCTGCTTATATTTTATCTCTTCTAGTTAACTTTTCCTGAGTTTGGAGATCATAAGTTTTGATATAACTTTGCATGAAGCTTCCATTTTGGTTAAGACTCCTGCCCCCACTTCATCTCCTGCCTCCCACCTTCTTCCAAACATGAACTTTTCTGTTCCTAATATTCTCCCCTCCCTTCCACTTTACTGAAATATTACCATCTCTCTTCCATCACTATATTCTTCCCATGTCTAGCTTCCAGTTTCCAGTCAGCATCCACAGTACTCCAGGTGAAACACACAAAACAGTAGATTTGAACCTAGAAGCCAGAAAGGAGAGAGAACATGTAAAACTTGTCTTTCTGGGTATTGGTGACTTCCAATGTAATATTTTCCAGGAACATCCATTTACCTGCAAGTTTTGTGATTTCACTTTTCGTTACAGCTGAGTGGTGTTCCACTGTGGATAGGTACCACGTTTTCCTCTTCTGTTCATCAGTTGATGGGAATGTATGTTGATTCCACTTCCTAGCTACTGTGTCTAGAACAGCAATGTGCGTACATCTCTGTAGAAGAATACAAAGTCCTTTGTGTATGAGACAGGAATGGCACAGCTGGGTCACACAGGAGTGGCACAGTTGGGTCATACAGGAGTGGCACAGCTGGGTCACACAGCAGCTCTGTTTCTAGTGGTTTGAGAAATCTCCAGGCTCATTTCCAGCAGTATGTAAGAGTTCCCCTTTTTCTCACACCCATACTAGTGTTTGTTGTTATTGATAATCCTGACGTTGGCCATTCTGACTGGGATGAGATGGAATCTTAGTTTTAATCTACATCTTTCTGCTGCTAAAGATGCAGAACACTTATAATTTAATTACCACAACTCTCCCTCCAAAACTTCCCATACACCCCTTCAAATTCATAGCATCTTTAAAATTTTAAATTTAAATTTAAAATTTTAATTTAATTTAATTTAAATTTTAAATTTAAAATTTTAATTTGGGCCAATTTTTATTGCATGCATTCGCGTGCACACACACACAGTGTGTGTGTGTGTGTATTCCTAAGTACAACCTGATGTTGAGCACATTTTAAAGTGTACTAGTCATTTATATTTCTTGCTCTCAGAACTCTTTGTTTAGTTCTCTGTTATTAATTGGGTTGTTTGTTCTATTGACATTTAGTGCTTTGTATACTCAAGACACTAATCTGTTACTGATATGGCTGGCAAAGATTTTCTTTCTATTTGTGGGTTGCCTCCTCATTTGGTTGTCAGTTTCCTTTGCTTTCCAGAAGTGTTTAACTTTGTGAGCCCCAATATGTCAGTTGTTGGTCTGTGCACCCAGATTCCTCTAGGAAGTCCTTGCTTCTGTCTATAAGTCAAGGCCTACTCCCTTTGCTTCTAGCCATTTCATTGGAGTTTTGTGACAAATTTTCAGACCTAATACACCTGATATCAAAAGAATGGTCCATGAAAGACAAC
The DNA here is from genome assembly GCF_004785775.1 of Grammomys surdaster. NCBI lineage: Eukaryota > Metazoa > Chordata > Mammalia > Rodentia > Muridae > Grammomys > Grammomys surdaster. The sequence goes on along the minus strand of NW_021620771.1, from coordinate 2,462,905 downwards.
CTAGATTGGAACTCACTATGACCAAAATACTCAGTTCTGTGGGACAGCCACATACAGGGAGAAACTATTTACAAAATGTATATCATAAACTTCAGAGGGTTTCACTAAGCCTATTTACAGGGGTATGTGCATCTTATCAGTGACTACACTGCTCAAGAAAAAAAAGTCTTCCACCACTATCAACTATTATCTGTATATAAATCTGCACATAAATGTCTAAGGCCACACAGGGTATTAGCAGGCCTAATGTTTGAGGTGCTCTGTGAAGGTACTCAGAGTTGCTTTGAGTTCAAGAGTGCCTTTAAAAACACAGTAATAAGAAAGCAAAACATTAAATGTAAAACGGGAAATAGGCAGAATGCAGAGCAAATGGCACAGGGGAGGCGTTGGACGTCACGTGGCATCTACACCAGTGTTCTCAAGGAGAAAACTAACAGATGTCAGCTATGCTAAAATAGCAATAGCAGCTCTTGTTCGTGGAGCCTCGTAGGCAATATGCTGCATAAAAACAATGCTAAGTATCTCCCTCCAACCCACCAGCTATCAGAAACTCATTGATGTGGACGATGATCAGAAATGCTGTGCTTTCTATGAGAAACTCATGGCCTCAGAAGCAGGTACTGATGTCAGGGTTGTGAAGAGTGGGAGGGTTGCGTGGTTCCGATCAGCAGTGGGAATGACAAACGAGGCTTTCCCATGAAGCAAGATGTGTTCTGTGGTTCTGAGATGAAGGTTTGGAAACCTCAAATTTTGGATTTACCCTTGTTAATAGAATTTCCGAATCAGAACAACGGTGTCATAGTCAATAGTTTGTGTGCAGAAATGAGACACTCATCCACATCCTGCCTCTTCCATGTAAGCATCATTCAGGGGCCCCCACTCCATGGTGACTTCACAGATTTGTGGCAAAGGCCAAGTGGAATTGTTCTATCCAGGTGTCTTGCATGCTGCCTGCATTCAGTAAGCACTGGGTAAATATCACTTATTATCTCTGGTCATTGTCTAAAGTTAGCAGTGGGTGTGGCTTCTCCTTGGTAAAGGAAACTTACTGTCACAACAATGGGCAAGCCACAAAGTGAGAAACGATGGCCCACTGCCACACATTCCCTGCAGTTTTCAATTTTCTGTTTCTAGGAATAGAAGCAGGAAGAATGGTGAAGAATGGCGTTTGGCCGATTACCTTCCCTCTTCTCCATCTTGTTTTATTATTATTTTTTCCTTCAGGCATAACGTAAAAGAACAGCAAAAATTTATTTTCTAAAACTTCTTGGCTCAAAATATTAAAACCAGATTTCTCCATCTGTGGCCTCTTACTTCTCGGATCAGACGGCTTTGGCGAGGCTCCCTGCCTCCTTCAGCTCTGCAATCTCCTCTGTGCCCTAATCACGGTGATATGCCAGGGACACAGTGATGCTGCCAGGAGCCAAGACCAGGGAGGCTGGAACTCATGCACAGGTTTAGACTAGCTGAGGCTGTCACAGTTGGCCCTTTAGAAAATGAATTTTGCAAATTACTTTAATTCAGTGAATTTCAGTAAAGTCATTTGATGAATTATAATAGTCAATTAAACTGCTACACACGTCTCTTATATTACCCATCAGTCACCTGTGACAATATAAGTAGGCTCCATCCTCATTTAATACATGAAGAGCTTAGGCTTGGCGATTCATTGTGAAACTACAGGAAACAAGAAGCAGAGCTAGGAGTTCAAATGGGGGTTTGTCTCTGATCTTTAAAGAATTCAGGAAGAATGAAGGTGAAGAGGGGCCTGGGGTGTGTGACCCTAATCCTGACTCCTCAATACTGCTTCTTGCTACAACAATACTAATCAATACTAATGTCGTAGAAGAAAAGGAAATGAAGGCAGAAGAGGGGGGAGAGGGAACGAGGGAAAGAATGAGCAGCAGTACTGTAGCATCTGGTGTTTCTGCTTAAGAAATGTTTACTCTCCAGCCAAACCACGAAAGCATCCAGCCCTTTATTTATCTGGAGGAGATAGCATGGATTGTTCATCGAACACTAAACAGAAAGCCTTACCAAAATCTTCAAATTTGTCTTCTCTCCAGAGGATTGCATGCAGACACCAGTGTGTTTGCAAGTTATCCTATGACCACCACACCCTTCCTGGATGGTTCTGGGCTCCCCACTTGTGATCTTCTGCCTAGCAAACGGGTCTCTCATTTGCCTCAGCTTGAGAGCTGGAGTGAACAAATATCCTGCATCTTACTAAAAGGGGGTGACTGTTTCTTTAAGGATGAGGGGTGGGGAGGGCGAAAAGAAATGGAGAAAGGAAGGAAGGAAGGAAGGAAGGAAGGAAGGAAGGAAGGAAGGAAGGAAGGGAGGAGAGAAGGAGGGAGGGAGGGAAGGGAAGGAGGGAAGGGGGAAGGAGGGAAGGAGAGAAGGAGGGAAGGAGGGAAGGGGGAAGGGGGAAGGAGGGAAGGAGGGAAGGAGGGAAGGAAGGGAAAGGAAAGGAAAGGAAAAGAAAGGAAAAGAAAGGAAAAGAAAGGAAAAGAAAGGAAAAGAAAGGAAAAGAAAGGAAAAAGGAAGATATGGTATTAGAAAAGACCTGGAGGGTTGGAAGGTAGTTACCGAAAGGCTGACAGTCGACTTACTTGTTGAAGATGCAGACATCAGACACCAAGAAAGACACAGAAATGGAAAGGTGGTACCCTACATACCATGACTAGGTCTTAGATTTAGTCAGTGAATGGAAGTGGACCATGTTCATCAAACATATTTGAGTCACAAAGGATGTGTTGCTGAACACATGTACCTGCTCACATTCTGGAATGGTCTACTACTCTGGGATCTATCAGGGGAACTTGGGATCTCTAGGACACTTTTAGGGGACCATGGAGGTTGGATTCCTCACCCAGGGCTTGCCCCTCTGAACCATGGTTTTCTCTTATATTCATCGTGGACATTCTAATGTCTCAATCCTTGATGACATGAAATGCAGGGGAAAACTTTAGAAGCCAGGCCACATATTTGTGGGCTCCTAACATTTTGATTGTCTGGCTCTTGTACAGGCTTTTATTAAACCCAGACCTCTCTCACAAGCACACAAATTCCTTATAAAAGCATCAAAAGATACCCAAGCATCGGGAGGCCTGGCCCTCCAGGCCCTCAGTTCACTAGTTGTAGGACAGGAGGAGGGGCATGAGGATGAGGTCTGGGCTCTGTGTCTCTTTTGCAGTGCAGAGAGAGAAGGGTGAGAGGAGAGAGAGAGGGAGAGAGAGAGAGAGAGAGAGAGAGAGAGAGAGAGAGAGAGAGAGATATTTTCCCAGGGGTCACAAAACCGCATGGTTTTGGAGAGTTTAGCTCATGCAGGATCTCGAAGGCTGGTCCACTCTCAGAGTGTTCTCTGGTGATCCTTGTATTTGTCAGAGTTGGGAAAAGCTTATATAAAAATCCAGCACAATACTGAGTGATTGACAAAATGAATCAGGAGTGAATGAGTGAAAGAAGAGTTGGGCCAGTGCAAGAGGAGCTGTTTCTCATCACAGTTTCTGTATGTGATACATTGGTGGTCATAGCTCCTCCAGAGGCACAGGATCATTTCAGAGCCTTTGAAAGACAAGGTCAGGCCATGGGCCCTGCCTGGGGACTGGGAGGAACATCCTGCCTAGGGATGAGGAAGCCATCTTGCCAGTCACTGCCAAAGCAATACTTTGGGAGGAGCATCATCAGATTACACTGTGCCTGCAGGAGTTAGCTCCTTCTGAAAAGCTAGGCAAGCACAGCAGGACAGGGACCTGAGAGCTCAGGAAAGCAGGGAGAGTGTAGACAGAGTATACACAGGGGCTTGAGAACCTGGACCCTCTTCTATTCCTTCTACTTTTGTATGTGTGAAGATTAGTATATTTCTAACTTGATAAAATGTATGAATATATTTAATGTAATATATTAATATAATAAATATAAATGAGTTGTGTGTAGTGTTTCTAATTTATTTTTCTATTTTTTTCTTTCTCTTATCAGGATAGCATCATTTGAAGATAATTCATGATCTATTTCCTCCTTAATCATTTTCCTCTTAGTTGGTTATAAGTTATCCCATTATAAAAGCACTACATGCTCTTACTTTAAGTTTGTAATCAAGAAGAATACTGAGGGGCTGGGAAGATGACTCAGTTCATGAACTGTGTAATGTGCAAGTATGAAGACCCCAAATTTAGTATCCATCACAAAGCTGGGTGTGGTGGCTCAGTGCTTGTAATAGTAACATCAGGGAGGCAGAGACAGGCTGTCCCTGGTACTCTCTGGCCAGCTGGGATAGTCTAACTGGTGAAGCCAAGATCAGAACAAGAAAACACAAGGTGAGTGGCTCCTGAGGAAAATACCTGAGATTGACCTCTGACCTTTACACACACACACACACACACACACACACACACACACAGAGAGAGAGAGAGAGAGAGAGAGAGAGAGAGAGAGAGAGAGAGAGAGAGAGAGAGAGAAAGAGAGAGAAAGAGCACAAAACCAAAAAGAAGAAAGCAGGCCGGGCGGTGGTGGCACCCACCTTTAATCCCAGCACTTGGGAAGCAGAGGCAGGCGGATCTCTGAGTTTGAGAGTTCGAGGCTAGCCTGGTCTGCAGAGTGAGTTCCAGGACAGCCAGGGCTACACAGAGGAACCCTGTCTCGAAAGAAAACAAAACAAAAAAAAAACAAAAACAAAAAAAAAACAAAAAGAAGAAAGCAATGAAGGAAAGAGGGAAGAAAGAAAGAAGAGAAAAAGAAGGAAAGAGAACAAGAGAGAACAAAACCAAAAAGAAGAAAGAAATGAAGGAAAGAGGGAAGAAAGGAAGAATATATATTGATCTGGCTAGGCATGAAAGCATAGACCTGTAATCTTAGCATTGGAGAGACTGAGGCAGGGGGATCAAGATTTCAAGGTCAGCTGGGTTACAGAGTGACCTTATTCCTAAACAACAGCAAAGCAGAAAGAGAAGAAAAACAAAGATTGTGTAATGTTGTATTAGAATTTCTTCCATCTATTACAATTATTACATAATATTAAATCCATTAGTCTAGATCTTAAATATATAAATATATCTAAATATATAATATATCTAAAATATATAAGTAAATGATTTATACACATAATACAAAGTTAGGCCATTCTTAATTGCCCTTTTTTTTTCTATAAGATTTGATCTAATTTGCTATTTTATTGATTTTAAATCTGTATGAACAAGACAAGCAGAGCCACAACTTTTCTTCTTTCAATGTTTGTCTTCGTATCAAAGTTACACTTGACCCAGAAGTGAGCTGACAGGGATCCCCCGAGGCAGGAGAATAGACAGAAAGTGAGAAACCATTTATAAAGACTCTGTAATTAATATATGCAAGAAACCAGTGGGTCAAGAGGAAATCTGGGACTCTCCAGCTCTCAGCTTCATGTAGAGGCCTACTAAATCCAGCTACTGGGCTAACCTAGGTTCATACCAGGGTGCCGGGAGGTCTGAGGGATGACCATGACTATTATATTAAAGCACACAACCCTGGGTGGGGACTTAAGATGCTGAGACCTGAATTGATCCAGAACTGCTTGTGGTGGCTAGAGAGTGGGAGCAAGCCCTCTCTGTGCTGATAACCTACAAAGCCGGGCTTGTGTCCTAGAAGTCCTGGTCTTCTGGGGTGAGGTGTTTGAGCTCTGCTGTCCAGGGGCCACCTTTAGAAGTATATATTTTCATGATACACTGTGTCCACTTCTGTTTCTGGCTAGGTGTCTGTTACAGTACTTACTCCATGACACAGGAAATCAACCTTTAGCCTTTCTTCTTCACTTTGGCACCTATTAGAGGGCATACATTTTTCCTCAAGTAGTTCTTCTCACATCTCTAAGGGCTGACATACAGTATATATTGTCATGTAGTCTAGGAATTTTCCAATTCTGCTATAATTTATAACTAAAATTCTGCTTTTAGAATTTTTTTTTAATTTCAAAATGTGCAAAGTCCCTATGTTTGGATATTTGATCTTGGCCCTAACTTAATTATGGTCAATAAACTTGAATTCCACAACACTTGTGTGGTGGAGTTTATTGGAGCTGGATTTATGAGACGGGGCCAAATCATATTCTGTCACATTTTTCAAATGCTTGAGAATATGTATATTCTCAAATATTGCATACAAATTTAACCGAGTTGGTTTTAGCTTTAATACTTTTAGAATATTTTTATTTCCTTGCTATGATGATAATCAAGAGAAGTATTTTGAAGTTAGTTCTATGCTGATGATATTTCCTATCCCCAGAATTCTTTCTGCTTTGCATATTTTAAGAACATCACAGGTTACAGACATGTTTAAAATCCTTAGGTCACCTTGGCATTGATCATGTCACAGAGGAGCGACAATCTTGATGTCTAATACACATCTGTGACTTCAAGCCCACTTTTCTGAATAAGTATTCTTTCACTTAGAAGTTTCTGAGACCTTTGTACACTGCAGGAAATGCCTCACCCAGAATGAAAATCCTTCCTAAATACCTCGGGGGTTGAAATTTTAAAGCAAAGGATTGACTTCAGCAAGGGTGAAGATAAAGTAACAAAGGGAAATCATCGAGTTAATGACATACACAGATAAAGGAGCAGCCTGTTCCCACCAGCAGAAGGCCTTCCTGATGTGTACATCCCTCCCAGGGAGCCTCTGCCAGCAGGAAGCAGAGCTCTGAGCCCCTGACCACCTCACTCTCCCATTGCTGGAGCAACGTGTGTTGTCACTTCATCTAAAGCCATCCTTCCCTCAGTATCCCAAGGGAAAGCAGTTGCAGAACCCATAGTAAGCCAGAGGGGGCCGTACAATATAAGCGATGTAAGGATGTAAGTGTCCCATCGGTTTCCACAGTTCAGTCAGGTAGTTATGTATCCTGAGATGGAATGTGTCAATAAGGATTGCCAACTGTGGTTTTATGAAATCTCTATGAGCTTTTTAAAAAGCTGTGCTGTGTATTTACATTTTCGAATTTAAGTGGTATGATGTTGCAGATAATCTCCCAGGCTTACTATTACATTTAATTATAAAAATTAAATACTATTTTGGCTCATGGTAGCGCATCTCTTCAGTCTGTTCAAATTTCATTATGTAAACTCTAGAGTTTATTTGTATGCTCGTCTGTTGATCACCATGTGGATTTTTTCAGAATCTCTGTGAACAGTTCTGTTACAAACTTTCCAGTGTGGGAAAAACATGCCTACAGATACACAAAAGGTGAAATTGGGGGTAAAGAGACACATGAACCTTTAACTATACCAGACAAGTCAGGATTATTGTTTGCCTCTCAAATACAGTGGAAGGCCATGCACCAAGACTTGGCCTTCCACCCACAGCACTACTGAGCAATGGCAGCTCCTTTGTGGAGTGGAGGTAGACTTCGTGCCATTAGGAAGACTGAGAGATGACTGATTGCCTTGTGCTTTTTCTTTGATTCCCAGAATCCCTGAGATGGGGCAGGCCCCTCAACCATGGACTCCCCTGCCCAATAATATTTTGCCCCAATACAAGCCAATGGGACCAAATTACCTTGAACCCGAATATATGATCAGTAAGCCAAATTAAATTTTCTTCTGTTTTAAGATTATTGTACAGTACTTTTTAAATTTTATTGAAGTAATGGTAAATCACTTCCCAAGTTTATAATAAATCAAAGATTCTATGGAACTGTAGTCTGCTCTGTCTTTTAAAGTAATTATGGAATAGATGTAAAACAATATTTTGTTGTATGGATGGCTGCTTACTCCCTGACAGGCAACAACAATGAGCATGGATCTATATATACTGAAATGCATATAATTTATAGAAGATTAAAACAGCACTGATACACCTATAACCTAAAAGATCTATTAATTTACAAAGGACAGATTTATACAATTTTAAAGAACACATGAGTTTAGAAATCAATTACATGGTAGACCATTGAGAAATTTCTAAAAATAAATTTAAAGATTTGATATCACATATAGTACATGTACCATATAATTAGTTTCAATAGGAATGTCAGAAAGAGACCAACCACAAAGAATCCATGTATTTGAAGAAAGGTGAGCATGTCTTAAGAATGGGTATTGCCTTGGATGGCTTTTCCTAGAGATATCTGGGAAAAGGAACCTCAGTTGAGAAAGTTCCTCCATCACATTGTCTATGAGAGTATTGATTGACAGATGGCTAATGTGGGAGGGCCTAGCTCACTGGGTACCACCACTGTGCAGGTGGTTGGGGTGGGCTTGTAGGTTAGTAAGGAGACTGGGAAAGTCATGGGAGAGCAGGTAAGTATCGATCCTTCATGGCCTCTGCTTCAGTTCCTGCCGTGAGTTCCTGCCCTGACTTCCGTCGTGCCGTACTGTGACTGTGTTTTATTATAGCAACAGAAAACAACATGAGACAGTGGTAAAAGAAGCCAGAGTGGGTACCAGAAAAAGTTTAGGAAATATTAGTACAGAAAATGTGGGCTCTAGGGGAAGTTTATATCACTAGAGACTTTTTTCAAAAGGTCTTAAAAACTGGATGAGCTGAAAATCTGACACACACACAAAACATAGATGTGAAGGATGGGAGATGACATTTTTAGCAAGAACTGGCTCAATTGCAGATGGGATACTTTCAGATTAATTTGTGAAGATGAACACACGTAAACCATCCACCCACAGTCATCATTAAAATGATCAGACCTTTAGCCTGGCTATCCGAAGAAGCAAAACAATACTTTTTGGACGGTGATAATGATATGAGAGCCTTGGACTCCCTCTGGGGTCTCCAGTCACTGTGCCAAAGCTTAAGGCTACAGTGCTGAGGCTGACAGGAGAAGTCAGGGAAAGATGAAAAGCAATGACGCATGTGCACCCTGCAGATATCATCTCCTCATCTGTGGCTCGCCTTTTCTTCTTAACAATGTCTTGTGAAAAGCCAAGTTGATGACTCACGCTGGGCAATCTGAACACTTTAATACTGCACTATCTTGACAGCATGGATTTAGATGAACACATAGATAATGGGGCTCAAAAACCATCAACTGATTTTCTATCAAAATCTAGGGTAATTAACTGAGAAATTAAAGTAGTGTCAACAAATGATGCTAGGATAGCAACCTCATGGAACAAAGCAAACTCATAATTTCTTGCAGCACATGGAGAAATCAGTGAGAATTGGTAGGCTTAAAGATAAAACCTAAACATGCAAAATTCTAGAAAAATACACAAAAACCTTTGTGATCCCATATTGTGAGGACAAGGTCCTTAACAAAACAGGCAAACACAACCACGAGAGAAATATGATAAATCAGTCTTAATCAAAATTAAAATGTTCCTTTCTCTTGATGACTTTCAACCCACAAGGCACATATGACATGTACTGCTATCATTATTTTACACATGCCAAAGCCATGGCACAAAACAATTTCTATCACAAAGCCAGGAAGCGCTGAGCGAGAGATCAGACTGAGACTGTCTCCCAATCGCTTGTCTTTTCATGAGCACAGAAGTTTGCCTGCCTGTTATGACCTAAGTACAAACATAAATAACTTGTGCTAGCTATGCCATGGTTCTGTCAAAGATAATTGAAAACGGGATGCATACTACCATGTATATAGGACTCTTATCTCTTGTGTATGTAGACAGCACGTTTGTGCAGCTATTTAATCCCATAGGCATTTGGCAGGACAGCGATGAAGCCACTCTCAAATGGAATTTTCCTAACTACTGTCCAAGTTGATCTGATCAGAAACAGCAGCAGTCGCCTACCAATTGTGACTTCTAAGAACTACAAATCCCAGCACTCACACGGGCTTGGCATCGGAGGCTTTTCTGCAGAGCTTTTGTGACCCCACTCCAATGGACTTGATGTCAGCTCTTCAGACAAGAACACTTACTGCATGATCTCACATATTAATACACTGAATTGCCTGTGTCCCAAGTACCTGCATTTTCACACATCATCTCTGTCTGCATGACAGGGGTGGGGTGGGGGTTCGGGGCCGGGGGAGTGTTTCCTGATTCCCAGAGCCACATATGATCAAACTCTACCACGACCAGTCACCATGAATTGGGCTGTAAACCATTCCAAAAGCCAACTGCAGAAAATTATCCACAGAAAACTGAACTGATGGAGTTTAAAGCCAGTGTGGGAACTCTGGGGGAGTTGAGAGCAAGGGCACAAGCCCACAGCAGAAGTCATCCATCACTGCTAAGAAAATTGGGTTCCTTCCTCCCTGGCTTGCACAAATTAATTTCTTTAGAAGAAATGCTCAGTGCACAGTTAGAATCAAATAGTTGGTATCTGGTGGGGAAAATACCCCACACAAACAACTTACCCATTATTCAGTAAAAATATATATCAAACTACAGCCTCATTTTTTGGAGGATGTTGGGAGCTTAATACAGGATACCACTATGTCATTCAAGCTGGCCTTGAAAGTTTGACTCTTGTGCTTCGGCCTGTGGTGTGTGGGATTAAATGCCAGAGGCACAGTGGATGACCTCTGACAACACACCTTGTCATCACAGGCTTACATTCTATGATCAAAATGAAAAATACCATGCTCACCGAAGAAATGGTGCAGCTGTTAAGAGCTCTTGTTGATCTTCCAGAGAAGCAGAGGTCATTTCTCAGCATCCATACTAGGTGACTCACAATGAACAGTAACTCCAGCTCCAGGGAATCTTTGCCTCTGGCCTCTGAAGGCACCTACATCCATGTGAACATACACCCATGCAAACAAACCTGCTTATGCATAATTAAAATTAATAACAATAAATCTTTTAAAAAGTAAAATTTCATCAATAGCCTAATAGGTTCTCAAAATTAGTTCTCATGTGAAGGTAACATTGATGAAACTAGACGTTTCAAGTCAGTGTTTGATACAGAATCAAGCCCTAATGTGTGTCTTCTAGTGCAGGAAACGAATCTGGTAAACCACATAACCTGCTTCCCTGGTCCTGGTGAAATCTGACTTCTGCCCTTGGATCCCCTGGGCAGAGTTGCAAAGCAGGATGACCTCAGTGCATGCTGGCACTGTGTCATGACTCTGTTCAGATGAAGAGTCTAAGCAGACGCTTCAGTGCACAACCAATAGTTCTAATGCCCACCCTCTATCTTCTGCAGTCGCTCAGACCTTACAGGCTCCACTAATGGCCTCACTACACATACCTTTCCAACTCCCTGGAAATAAGTAGACAAAAGTCAATACTATTTGAAAGAAGGGAATACTCAAATTCATCAGTGAGTCAATTTGTGTAGGCATGCCACTATGGTTCCCATGCTATTTATTTTAATAAATTAATTTATTTATTACTTATGCACCAACCATAGTGCCCAAAATAGGATCCATGTTATTTTGTAATTTGCTTGGTTTTTTTCCTGATTCACGTTTCAATGTATTGTCATAAAACATAGCTACATATGGAAATGCTTTGACTACAATTAAACACTAAAATCAGAAACATTTTCAAAAAATAAGCCCAAACTTTTACTAAGCATTCTGTGTGCCAAGTACAGCCCTGAGCACTTTACCTATAGTAATTCATAATATCCTTATAAGAGCTCCATGAAACAGGTACAGTTGTTATAGCAACTTTACAAAGGAGGCTGAGACACAGAGACATTTAAAAACCTTCAGGGAAGCACTGTCCTACACTCATGTGCCTGCCAACCAAAGAGTTGTCTTCCTTTGTCAAAAATATTCAAAGCACTGAATACTATTGTTTAGATTTTAAGCATTTCATTTAGCTCATATTTCTTGGCATCCTCCAGGGAATAAAGTCAAAACATACAACAGCAGGGTCATAGGCTGGCTTCATGGGCATACAGTCTTGGAAATTTTAATGCTCTATTTCTGTTTGTATGATATCTTTAGAGCAGGGGCCTTGACTTTTATTTTTCACAAGACACTGAAAACCATGTGTTCTTCTTAAAAAGATATAAAATGTCCAAGAAAGCTCTTATCAAATATGTGGGTGAGTTTTCATTAATCATAAGTGATAATGACTTTGTTTTCCCTCAGAGGATGATAAAATACACTCTTCTGTTTATTAATCACTCTGGGAGCCAGAATCATAATTTTGGATAAGGTAGTCTGAATGGCTCCATTCTGAACAGAAAGGGGATTAGTTCTCCAAGATGTGTAAATTAGTAATAGACATCCACTTCTTATTTGGCTGCACTGATGGGAAGGAGAGGGGGCCATAAAGAAGTGTGGAGTCACAGGAATGTTCAGGAAGTAGCCTGAGGCATGTCATTGACACACAAAGAGTAGGATCTAACTGATGGACTGAAGAGGTCACAGTAAAAATAGTCTGCAGCTGGTGACTGGCTGGCTACAGGGCCAGAGAACAGGAAGCTTGGGAACTCAGATATCTCAGGTCAAGCAACATGGGGTTGAGATGGTAGCTTGGGAATTGATGAGTGTAAGCATCGATGCTTGCTTATTGGGGTCAAGGTCATCTGCTAAATCCATAAGAGATGAAACCAGGCTCAGAGTGGAGGGGCCACACCAAATCTGAGGCTGTGACAATTTTATTGAGACAAATAAAACTTTTTATAGCTTTATCAGACACATAATACAATGGCAATGGCCAGGATCAATACAGTTGCAGTTGCCAGGATACAATGAAGTTTGCAAGGCATACAGGGAACACAAGGTCTAAGGCCAAGTGTCCTGATAAGCTTCCATGCTTCTCTGACTACTAAGGGGAAAACAGAAACACAAAATGGCCTGAGGGAATACGACAGTCTCTCAGGAACTGGAAGGCATCGTGCCCCAGGAGCCAAGGACTCCAATCAGAAAAACATATGATGCATACCTCTCAAGGCAGCTAGGCCAGGCCAACTCCATAGTTCCTTGCAATGGAGTAGTAACTCTACTGTAGCCACTGTTGAGTTCATCTGACCTGAATCCTCTGATGATAGCCCACGAAGGCAGCTGGGTTTTATTTTATCTGCATGGATCCCATGCTTAGCTCAGTTCAGCCAAGTTCAAACACTGACCCTTCGTAGTACAGAGCTCCATCACCAGGCACAAGTGACAGAGACTAGGAACATCAGTGGAACCCAAGGATTGGCATGTCATGTGCACAGGCTGATGAAGAGGGCCGTGATGATGTACACTTGCTGAGCTAGTGACTGTCCTACCTTGTGTTTCTCATGGAACAAAACTCCTGGAAGGAAAGAGAAGGGTGTGGAATAGGGGGGCAGGATCAGGTATGCGAAGAGACAGGAAAGAATTCCAGAGAGTTAGGAAAATGAATAGAAATATGTAGCAGTGGGAGTGGGGGATGGGAGAAACCACTAGAAAGTCCCAGACACTAGGGGAAGGGAGAGATTCCCAGGACCCAACAGGTATGACATTAGCCAAAACACACAAAAGAGGGGAGATAGAACTTGTAGAGACTATATCCAGGAGATAGACAATGCTCCTAGTTGAGGGATGGGGTCACCCACTCATCTAAAAATTTTAACTCAGAATTTTTCCTGTCTAAAGGAAACACAGGGACACAAAATAAAGGAAAAGGCATCCAGAGACTGCCCCACCTTGGGATCCATCCCATCTGTAGATATCAACACTATTGCTGATGCCAAGAAGTACTTACTGACTGGAGCCTGATATAGCTGTCCCCTGAGAGGCTCTGCCAGCACCTGACTAAGACATGCAGACACTCACAGCCAACCATGAGACTGAACCTAGGGACCCCAATGGAAGAGTTAGGGGAAGGACTGAAGGCGCTGAAGGGAATTTCAAACTCATGAGAAGAACAACAGTATCAATTAACTGGATCCTCCAGAGCTCCTAGGGACTAAACCACCAACCAAAAAGTATATATGGATGAGTCCATGGCACTAGCTACATATGTAGCAGAGGACTGCCTCACCTGGCATCAGTGGGAGAGGAGGCCCTTGGTCCTGTGGAGGCTTAATGCTCCATTCTAGAGGGATGCTAGATGGGTGAGGTAGGAGTGGGTGGGGGGAACACCCTCTTAAAAGGGGAGGGAGGATGGGATGGGGGATTTGCAGAAGGAAATTTGGAAAGGGGGACATTTGAAGTATAAGTAAATAAAATAACCAATAAAAATTTTTAAAAATATCACTGCCTTCCCATTTCCCTGGGTGGCTATGAATGAATCCAGGTAAGAGATTCAGCCCTGTCACCATGTATTAACCATGGCTTACTATTGGTGGTGCTATTGGTGGCAGTACATGACAATCCCACATGCAGACAGATAGGCTTATTTCAATCTTAGGTTCAAGGTTCTCCAACAGCTTTTAAGTCATGGTCCCTCTAAACCCTTTTGTGTTCACCTCACTGTGCCATCCTGGGGTGGGGACCTACAGTAAATATGTTGCTCTCAGATCAGAATCCATGCTAGACTATCAGTAAATAGCACTAGAGGAAGACTCCAAGATTAGCAGAAAAGAGACTTTCTTTTTGTTTGTGCCCTTCTGCCAGGAGCACCCCAGCACCCTTAGTTAACAGTTTTGGTGAACACGAGGAACGTTCTACCGAACAGCTTTGATATCTCTCTCTCTCTCTCTCTCTCTCTCTCTCTCTCTCTCTCTCTCTCTCCAAGTTCTAACAAAATCCTAAGAATATGCAGCATTCTGGGGCGAAAGCTTTCTCACTGTGAAGCAGGATAATTAAAAGCAGCTTCATATACTTCGGAATTAGGAAACTAATAACAAAACCCACTTTGTTTACCCAAGAAAAATCTCACATTCCTGTTACCTTGTGGACCAAAGAAAACATTGAAATTTTAATAATTTTGTAAAATTGGAAATATCACTAGACTTACAGTGTCTGGTGAGAGGATTAAGACAAAGCAGACTTAAGTATGCTTTTTTTATATTAAAGAAAAGGCTTTACTGCCTTGAGCGATGTCAAAAGACAAGGAAGCTAGCACAAGATCAATGGGATGAACTCTAAAGACTGTAGCAAAAAATGAAGTAAAAACAACACCGTGAAAGGAAATGTACAGTGGACAATATTAACCAATTTAAAATTCTGTTTTTAAAAACACTGCAATAAAGCAAGTGTTCAGTGAAACAGGTTAATGAGAAAAGAAATGAGAGAATAAGAAACCATAAGAGAAAATACAAAGAATCATAAGAGATATTATTCTGGGCGTGGTGACGCATGTCTGCAATCCCAGGTCTGGAGACGGCAGTGAGGTCCAAGTTAGTCATAGAAATACAGTGTGTAGTAGTATAAGTACTAACTAAGAAGTTAGACATTAGTAAGTCCTTCCCCAACCCCTCAAAAAAATCAAAGCAATGAAGGCAAGCAAGCATGGTAAAAAATAATAACGAGAAAGGAAGGATGTTAGTGATAAAAAGAACATAATATGCCATGCACGACTTTATTGTGTCAAAACTACAATTCCTGCTTAACCGTTGGTAATTTCCTTGTTGTTCATATACTTTGTGCGTTTAACTTATGTTTTCAGGTATCAACTCTTTCCAGACACTCTTTTATATGCCAGGGTTTTAGTAATGAGCAAGTTAGAAACATCTCTCTTCTTGTGAAATGTTCTTTCTAGGGCAGTGGAACAATGAAGGACGCAGGGGTGGTGTGTGGTGTCAGTATAGGTGGTGCATGGTGGATGTTGTTTCCAACTTCACACTAAAAATGTCTTTCAAGATGGAGCTGTTCATGTTTGGATATGACAGGTGACATGGAGCTTCTTATAGAGGTATCTGGGTGTGGAACTGTGTAAGGGTATTCTCGTTCATGGTTGGGCATGGGCCTAGAACCCCGAGACTCTACATGAGAACCGGCAGGCGTTAGGCTACACCCCCAGAGCCCAGAGTCCTGACGTGCAGTCTCGTCCATAGACATACAATGTTCAGTCACGTAGGCCATTACAGCCCCTCCCAAAGTGCACAGGTAGAGGGTGTGACTACAGGCCTCAGGCCCTAGGGATTTACATACTAATGAAAGCCAGAGGGCAGAGCAAATTAAGCATGCCTCCCTAGATCCTCCCCAGATCCTCCCCCTTTCTCCATCCCTGTTTAACTCGGGACTGCCCTGAGTTTTACGGGGGTACATCCAGATTTGTACACCATCCACCATGACAATAAACTTTTCTGGAACCAAGGACTTCCTTGTGTCATTGGGGCCTGCCGTCGCCCAAGCCTCCAGCCTCTGGAACCTCAGACGTTTCTCTTGTATGTGGGACCCGCCAGCGTGGAAGCCTCCGGGCCTCCTCTGCTGCGGCCCTATTATTTCCCACATCTGGGTGGTGTTTTTATAAACCAGTGTTCCCCAGCAGAACACTCTGGGGTGAGGGATCTTTGTATCTGTGATGTCCAACATGGCAGCAACTGAGCACAGGAGGCCAAAGCACTTGAAATGGGTCTGTTGAAACAGAATCTGAGGTGCCAATTTTGATAACTTTAGTTTTCATTTAAGTGTGTGTGTGTGTGTGTGTGTGTGTGTGTGTGTGTAACTCAAAAATTTTGCTGCACTTAAAGAGAAATTTGCTAAACTACTCATAAATAATAAGATAAGGGCTTAAATTATATATTTTTAAAACATTCTCAGAAAACAAAAAAAGACTTAAAGCTCTAAAGTTTCAGTTTCCATTACAATCTTCTGCAAATTGTTCAAGAAATATAAAGAAGAAATACTTCTCAAATTCCTTTGATAATTAAGTTAAGCAAGAATTACATAGATTTTATAGACCAATTTTGCTCATGCATAAAAAAGCAACACTAGCAGTAATGGCATGTGACAGTGACCAGGGTGGATTGGTCTCTGAAACAATATTAACAGAAATTTATTAAATGCTGCTATTCAGAGCTCTCCTGAACAATGTGTGTGAGTGTGTGTGTGTGTGTGTGTGTGTGTGTGTTGCTTGGTTCTTGTCAATTGACACAAACCAAGACATATCAAGGAAGAGAGAATCTTGATTGAGAAAGTTCCTCTGTAAAATTGGCTTGTAGGTAAGTCTGTGAGATATTTCTTACTTAGTGATTAATGTGGGAGAGCCCAGCCCACTGTGGGTGGTGCCACAACTAGGCAGGAAGTCCTGGATGCTATAAGAAAGCAGGGTGAACAAACCTTGAGGAGTAAGCCAGTAAGTAATGTTCCTCCACAGCTTCTGCTTAGTTCCTGTCCTGACTTTTCTTGGTGATGAACTGTTGCCTGGAAGTGTAAGATGAAGTAAATTCCCTCCCAAGTTGCTTCTAGTCATGGAGTCTCATTGTAGCAACAGAAATTAACTGAGTCAGTGAACATAAGTAAATCAGAGACTTCATGGGTCCAAGGCAGCTAACCAATCAATTCTATCTGTAGTATGTATATGACTGGAAAACAGGAAGTAGGGAAGATATGGGTGTTCCACTAAGAAAGTGACACTTGAGCATTTGAGAGAACTCTGAGGACGGTGCAGAAGAAGCATCCCAGTAAAAGGAGTTGCAACATTTGGCAGATGTCAACCTAACCAGAGTGGTGGTGAAGCCAAGGACAAGGTCTGGGGAAGAAGGGACCAGATCCTACAGAGCCTGGAAGGCCAGGGCTCTGGCTATATTGGTTGGACATTCACCTAAGACATACATTTCAAAAGGGATGCCCTGCTTCTTG
Organism: Grammomys surdaster; assembly: GCF_004785775.1. Lineage (NCBI taxonomy): Eukaryota > Metazoa > Chordata > Mammalia > Rodentia > Muridae > Grammomys > Grammomys surdaster. The sequence continues at coordinate 2,445,339 of NW_021620771.1, read as the reverse complement.
GTCTATGACCAAGTCTGCTGCTCTGTTGAAAAGGAGATGAGTAAAATCAGCCAGAGAGGAGGCAATGGTCTGGAGCTGAGATGCAGTGGATCCTAAGTGTGACATGAAGCTGTGCAGACATGAAGCTTTTTGTGGGAAATGTTCTTGTTGCCTTTTTAAAAACACATGTTCACCACCTAAGATATTTAAAGCTAGCTGTACAAGGGAGCACTAAACAAAGCATTCTTCTGGTTATTATCACAGACAGACAGTCATGCCTCTTGATCTCATTATCAGACTACTGAAACAATGGACCCCTGTGAAATGCAAAATTTCCCCGGAATCCCTTGAAGAAGGAAAGGGCCCAACCAGAGGAGTCCTTATCTCCCTGAAAGAGATTTTACACAGTACCAACAACTTCTTAGACCGTCTTACAGGATTAGACCAGGCAGCAATGGGTCAGTGATGGGAAGGACCATTCCATGACAGAGACTGCTTAAATGTACATGTCCCTGGTTTCTATTTAAATTTTAATCTTATTTCAGGACCCCAAAGGCTGACTTGAGGACTTCCCTGGATCTCCTTGACCCTTTTCCAAATGTGGCCATATTGGCTAAATCTCCCATTTCTGTTTTCTCTTGTCTCTTTTAATTGACTAATTGAGAAATGGTGGCCAAACCAGGCTTAGGACATAGGGTAACCCCACTCTCAAATTCTATACTCCAACTTGGATATGGATTGATCCTGTGGAATGTGACAGTATCCATGATTATTGCCTTAGCAATCAGAGAGATGGACTCCACATGGCTATGGGTGACCTGTCTGTAGGAGTGTGAGGAGGTCAGGAACTCAGTTGAACACGCAGAGTTTGAAGCATTTCTCATGCATCTCGGGCCGGATGTTCAAAGGACACCAGATCTTGTGGAGAGGGCAGAGGTCTGGCCTGGGGTTAACACTCGTGAGGGGTGAGTTGATAGATGACATTGAAAACTAAAACATAAATACACTTCTCTCAAAATCTGCCCCAAACTGAACCAGAATAGAAGAGTACAGATTAATCCCACCAATGAATGTGGATTTAAATGTCCCAAAGCAAAGAAAAGTGAAATAATGTAACTAACTCCATTTTAACATTTTCTGGTTAATTTTAGTGTGTGGGGTTTTTTTTTTTTTTTGCAAGAGTTTTTACAGTAAAGTTTATAAAATTAAAAAAAATCCCTAACATCTAGATTATCAGGTAAATATTTGAAAAAGAAAGAAAAAAGAAGGAAAGGAAGGAAGGAAGAAAGAGAGAAATCATTACACCAGTGATAGATAAAGCCCAGAAATGAATGGATTGTTCAATTCCATTGAACAATTGGAAAAACTATTTATGTAATTCACACACTATTACAACTAAGAAAACTTCAGTGGATATTAACAAGAGGCATAAATGGCATTTGATAAACTAGAACTATGATCATTATAAAATCTGAAATTCTAAAAATAAAAATTTAAAAACATGCACATAGTAGGGCATCTTTCCTACACCATCATTCAAAGAACAAAATTTTTTAAAAAAATGGAGTGTTTGTGCCCAGTCATCAATCAAGCTAACCATACTGTGGAGACTCTGGGGTTGAGGAGAATGTAAGCAAAGCACAGCTCACAGCCCTAAAGAAAGAAAGAGGCTAAAGAAAGCCATACCAGCAGGCTACTGTTGACCAAGGAATGCTGTACATGCATTGCTCCTGTATTTACATTAAGATAATTACAAACTAATAGACAAACGTTACTAGGGGACTGGTGAGATGGCTGCCATGCCTGACATCTTGCACTTGATCCTGGGATCCACATAATGGACAGTAAGACTTGCTTGGCGCTCCTTTGATGTCTCATGGTCTCCATGTGAGTCCCATGACATGTAGGTGTATGGATGCATAAACATACACACAATGAATAAGTAAAATATTATCTACACATATATTTGCCAAAACAAATATGTATTTGTAAAATATGTATTTTTTATAAAAGTAAAATACCATATATATACAGTCTTTCCACCTACTCTTCTGAGGTGGCTCCTGAGCCTTGGGAGGTGATATCCTATGGATGTCCCATTTGTGGCCAAGCACTTTAAAGACACTTAATTCTCTGCACTTTAGCCAGTTGAAAACTTCTGCGTTAGCTGCCAGCACTGAACTAAGAAGCTTCTCTGATGAGGCCTGAGTGCTGCACTGGTCAATGGATCCAGAGAAACAGACCTAAGGGCAGTTTGATATAACGTCCACTTAGCAAACGAACAGTACAAGCTTTCCCCCTGATGCCTATTAGTTTCCCAACCATGGGTTCTGGACCAGTTTTAGTATCAGGCATGAATCCCCCTCTTGTGGAACAGGCCCTAAATCCAATTAGAAATGGTTGGTGATCCCACAGCATGCGTTCCTGGCTGCCCATGCACACATCCTATGGTGATCATCTTGCTGCTTTCAGAGTTCACAGCTGGATAAGATTGCTGATGACTTTTCTCTGCCAGAGCCTGTGTAGCACCTTCCGGTGTTATAAAGCTAGCCAATAGGGAGAAGATTTTCTGATCAGTACCAGTGTTGTTTCTCTCTGTTTGGTGACCAAAATGTGTATGTGGCGTCTTTAGCAAGAGGGACTTGCCATCAAGTTCTATTAGATAATAAAGAATAATAGCAGTAGCCTATATTGTTTTACCATTTCATGATGTCCCCACTACTGGTTCTGTTTCCTGGAAGACAAGGCTCCTGTTCAGAAAGTCTTCACTGGAAGTGTCCACCCTACTTCTTCTCCTAGAAGTTTCAGGGTTTAAGATTCTGTCCTTCTTAGAAGGAGCAACAAATTACTCAAGGGAGCAAATATGGAGACAAAGTGAGGGACAGGAACTGAAGGAGGGGCCGTTTCAAGACCACTCCACCTGAGTATCTATCCCATGTGCAATCACCAAAGGTAGAGGCTGATGTGGAAGTCAGGAAGTGCATGCTGATAAGAGCCTGATATGGATATCTCCTCAGAGGTCTTCAAGAGTCTGACATACTCAGAGGCAGATGCTCACAACTAGCCATTGAAATGATCATGGGGTTCTCAATAGAGGAGTTAGAGTGAAGACTGAAGGAGAGCTGAAAGGATTTGCGGCACCATGAGGAGAGCAACAATACCAACCAACCACAGCTCCCAGGGTCTAAACCACCAGCCTGGTAGCACTTAGGGAGGGATCCAGCGCTTCAGTTGAATATGTAAGAGTGGAGGGCCCTGCTGGGCATAGGTAGAAGAAGAGAACCTTGACCGCATGAAGGCTGGATGCCCCAGGGGGTGGGAATTTTGAGGGTGGGGAGGTGGGAGGGGGGTAGATAGAGGTTACATCCACAGAGAAGTAGGAGGAGGGGTGAGGGGATTGGGGGTTCCTGGGGGGGTGGGGGATGGGGTAAGGGGACAACATAGGAAATGTAAATAAAACATCCAATAAAAAAATAAAAAAATAATAAAAAAAAGATTTAATGTTGAGATCTTTTAGACATTTGAAATTTATTTGTGTGCAGAGTTTGAGAGAAGGATCAAGTTTCATTCTACAGGTAGATAGCCCATTTTTTCAACACCATTTGTGGATGTCTTTTCTCCAATATATATTCTTGGCACCTGTCTCAAAACTAAGGTGTCTGTGGACACATGAACTTATATCTGGGTCCTTAAGTCTTCTCCACTGATCAATGTGTCTGTTTTTGTGCTGGTATGATGTTGTCTTACCACTGTGATTGTGTAGTATAAATTAGAACCAGAAGAGATGAATCTTTGGAACGTATTAACCAACCTCATTCAATTAAGGGGCTCCAGGTTCAGTGAAAGATCTTGTATCAAAAACTAAGCAGAGCCTGAGATTGAACTTGGCCTTTATGTGTATGCACACACGTACATACATACATATATGCATACTAACCACACACAGCATTCCCATGCACCTACATGGAGCAAGCATGTAGTCAATTAAGCTTGTATTTCATCTTTACTTATTTTTTTCTGTAGTGTTCTTCCTTTCTTTACATTGCTCCAAATTTCCAGCGTATATTGTTTGTTTTCTTTCTAAATATTTTAAAAACATTTTTCTAGACAATTTTATCAGCAACATATTTGTTCATTTTGTCCTTTTGGAAACACTTTGTTTTTCCTTCAAAGGACAAGGCTGAAAGACAACTAATTCTAGGTTGCTTCTGTTGTTTTCTTTGAAACCCTTTGAATCTGTTGCTATAATCTCTCTTCATGTGTGTACAGTTGCTGTAGAAAGGTTGTCTTATTTGACCCCTGTTCTCCAGTGAGTAATATTTCGACCCATCTAACTTCTTGAGGGTTTCATTATCTTCTATAGTTTGAAATACTATGCCTGAGTATCACACTCTGGTATATATTTTGTTTGGTGTTTTCTGAGCTTTCTGGGACTGTGATCCTGTATGACATTAATTTGAGGAAAATTCTCAATAACTAGTGCTTCAAGTATTTCTGCTAATGCTTCTCCTTCTTCTATTCACATTGGGTTTTAACCTTTTATGAATGTCCAGAGTCTTGGATACTCTGGAAAATTTTTTTCTGCTTTCATTTTAGTTATGGGAGTTTCAACTGAAATGTACCCAAGAGCAGAGAGGTTTGCTTCAGACATATCTATTAATAATCTCACTAAAGGCCATGCTTCAGTTTTGTTAAAATAACTTCAGTTCAGCTTTTTGGTGGATGTTTTTGGAACATCTGTCTCTGCTCACATGGCCCATCTGCTCTGAATGCTGGCTTTCCTTATCTTTTAGAGCTCTTAATATGTTCAGCATGGTTGTTTTAAACTTCCAGTGTCATAATTCCTATTTTCTGCCATATCTGAGTTTGGGTCCAGTGTTTACACTGTCTCTTTCAAAATTTATGGCCTTTCAGTGTGTTTTCTTGATACAGCAGCACAGTGTGCTGAGAAGGAGACAATGTGCTAAGGAGACCTTTTTTCCATCAGAGTGCTAGGGTGGACAGGAACACTAAACTCTTGTGATTGAGTCTCAGACTTTCAGTGAGCCTTGGACTGTGAATTTCACAAATCCCCTTTTCTTTCCTCAGGTAGAATTTGAAGACTTCTAAAGTGGTCTGGAATGGGACATTTCCCAGCCCCACACCAGTTGAGTTATAATAGAACCTCAGCAGGCTCTGGTTACCATTTTCTCCTGAAGAAAATCTGGATACAAAAGATTGCTCTGGTATATATCAGAATGCCCCTCATCCCGCTGACTAGGAGAAGTACAACCTGTGAGATCATAAGGCCCCCAAAAGAACAAACAAATGCCATGCCTGTCTCATCTCTTAGATCAAATTCCCAATGTTTAGGAAACACCTGTAACTTCAGTACATTGCTGAGATTTAAATTAGCAGCATCTAGATTATTCTTCAGTGCAAAAATATCTATCAGAGCCTGGCTTATTTTATTCATTGGACTGCAAGGAGAATGATTATAGATTAAAGACATTAATCAACGTTAATTTGATGAACTTTGCTTACTTCTTAAATAAACCTCACGGGAAAAAAATAATTGAGAAGATTTGATCTAATAATATATGGATGACCTACAAAAGATAATGATGTTTTGTTTATATCTGCTTGTATAGGTACATATGCATGTTTGATTCATGGACTGTGCTCAGGGCCTTAGACGCATTAAGCATGTGCTCTACCAGTTATCTGATATCCCCAACTCTGTGTCTACATGTTTAAAGAACATAATTGTCTATGGAATTACTAAAATCTTTTTAGATTTGGGATATGTTAACTTCAATTGATATGAAATGATTTGAAGATAAACAGTGAAAGAAGACTAAGAGGACTCACATACGGCAGTGTGTGGATGCTGGTTATACATATTCACTAATCTACTGCTTTACAACTCTTAAAACTTTTCGGATTAAAATAGTAAATAATTAAGAAAGTCATTTCGAGTAGGGAGGCCAAAGGCATGTGTGAGAAACTTGAAGGCTGTGTTCATAACACATAGGTAGAACTACCTCTGCATTTATATCCTAACTATGTATAAGAATGTTCAAGTGGTATAGGTGACAGTAAAAAGTATTAGAAATATAACTAAGTTTCCATCAACAGAAAATTAATATAAAAGTCACATTTTATATAATGCAATAGTGTCAGTTATTGTAAAAAAAAAAAAACCAGCACACAGATAATACAAAGAACTAAAAATGATACAGAAAAAGTCCACAGAGCAAGACTGATAAAGCATTAGCACATGCTTCCTAGGAAAAACAACACATGAGAGTCACACACTACAGCAGCACACTGCTCAATGAAGCTACCATGAGACTACCACAGAATGATGATACAGTGTGGGTTTGTGGTGATATCAGTGTCCGCAAACCCACCACACAGTCAGTCGTGTAAAAGCTTAGCACATAAAATTATATTCAACACTTGATGCTTGATAATGAGAATAAACTGCTGTGGTGCTGACATATTTCTATACTATACAATCATGGGTGGCCATTACTCTCAAGGTAGGCACAGTCCACTGCCAAGGCTCTGATCTCCAAGTGACAGAGTCTGTTAAAGGATCTAAAAAAGTACCAACAAGTGATCCAGAAGAGCCTGCATCAAGGATGGAGAACCTTCTAATGGCCAGACTGAAGATGAGATGCGAAATTATACTCCTTCTGGTGTATCTATTGTGATGATCACAAACCAAAACAATGAGTAAAGGTGAAATCTACTGTTAACATAGGGTAGTGCACGCAATTCGAAAGCAGAGTTATTACACTACTCATATCAAAATGAGTGGCAAGCCTACAAGCACTGATGAAAGGCAACTGAAAGACACAGATTCTAGATAGGTGGGTTACAGAAGAGCATTGCATGCTGAGCAAATCTGTCATATGAACGAAGCTCTCTCTCCTGGAAACGGATGTCTGGCTTCCATCCACAAAGAAGCCAGGGCAGTGCCAGGTTTCAAGGCTCCACAAGGCAATGGACTTGCTGGAGGGCAGTGTGGCAGGCTACATACCAAAACCCTTCTGGGATCTGGAACAGTGAGACTCCCAGGCCCTTCAAACAGATCAATAAGCCTGCACTGCAGCGGTTCCCATAAGCTGTGAGAAGTCAGGGAGCTCTCAGCTGCTGGCTATAGTCTCCCTGCTGCTGGCAAGATGTGGAAGCGTTGAATGGTGCAACAAGTTTTCCTTGTTGTTGATAATGCTTTGGCACCTCCTCCTCCTCTTCCTCCTCTTCCTCTTGTTCCTCCTCTCCATTTTCTCCTTTTTCTCCTCCTTTTACCTAGCTCACTTCTTTTCTTTTTAAAAATTTATTCTTCTCTCATATATTACATCCTGACTGCTGTTTCCTGTCCCTCCATTCCTCCCAGTTCTCACCAGTACACACAGTCTTCTGTCTCCAAGATCCACCCTCTACTTCCCTTCAGAAAAGAGCAGGCCTCTCAGGGATATCAACTGAACAGGACATTACTGCAGTAACAAAGCAGCACTTCTTCCACATAGTATGACCTCTTCATTCCTGCCATTGCTTCAAGGAGTTATGGCAGATTTTAAAGTCTGTCACCTAAACAGGCCATTGCTGCAGCTGAGGAAGACTCTGAAGGGTCTGACCATCTATGATAGCATCAGAAGCCTTGCTGGACTTTGGGTGACATCACTAGGGAACCTGCAAATGGCTCTTGGAGAAGACACTGAGGCTTGTTCATGCCTTCAAAAGTTTTAAAGAAGAGAAGGATGCAAAACCCAGGCAGGCTGTGGTGAAGGCAAGAGGCTGTCACCGGATGTGGTGAACACTCCTGCAAGTGGGGACATTCCTGGGCCTCTGACTAAATAAAACATCCCTGGAGCTGAAACAGGATCACAGAGCAGGAGGAAGCAGCAGCAACATCCAGAGTGGTGGCCTTTAGTTCTAGCACTCAGGAGGAAGAGTCAGGTGATCTCTGTGAGTTTGATGCTAGCCTAGTCTACAAAATGAGTTCTAGGCCAGCCAGGTCTATTTAGTGATACCTGTCTCAAAAACAAAAATATAAACTTCAGAAGAAAGGAAAAGAGACTATACAGAAGGGCAGAAAAGGTCTTGTATCTCAATGTATCCTTTAAGCCCATGAAGACATAGTCCTCACACACACAGAATGGTTTGTATACTAGAGGCTGATTTTGCTCATGGTGCACTATCTGCACACACACACACACACACACACACACATCTCTGATGAAAAAGGAAGTGGTTAAAGCAATTCAGCATGAATATATCTCTGAAAATAGTGTCACCTTAAAACTACCCCTCAAGGAGAGCATCAGGTAGGTCCTCAGCTGTTCAGAGGCCAAAATGCTGTCATAGGCAATGACCTCCCTGTGTGCTTTTCCCCAGATGACCTTGAACGAGTCACAGAGGTAGAAAAGCCAAATGGTAGTGATTACTACCTTGCTAGTTTAAGGCTTATGTGTGCATGTCTCAGCGTTTTAGAAAAAAAAAAGTTTTGGAAAATAAAAAGTCTACCAACGATGTGTACTGTTTCCGCAATGTGTTTGTGGTTCAAGTTAAGTGTTACAAAGGAACCAAACTTAAAAAAAAAATTTAGGTCTATAAATTTAAGGAGTAAAAGTTAATTTGAAGAGAGAAAAGCTGCTTTTATAAAGGTAGTGTCACCTAAGTGTGTGAGGTTCATGGTGTCCAGCAGCGCATGGGGAACTCCCTGGCCTCACCTTCCTCTTCTCCAGCTCGCCTCGAGCAACTTCCGGTGCTGCGGGCTCACACACATGTGCTCTAGAGCAGGTGCTATTTTTACCCTTCCGTATCACATTTGCTCAGGATCTTCTAAGTTTAAACATATTACACTATTTTATCCTAGAAACAGGAGGATGTCGCATAGGTGTAGCATAAGCTGTGCCCTCTAGTTTAGTTTTGCTTTTAAAATTAAATTTAACCATTTTTTTTAACTTTGTATTGGTTCTTTGTGAATTTCACATCCTTCACCCCATCCTACCCATCCCCCCTCCACCCTTGCAACCTCCCCCCAAAAAGAGAGAAAAGAAAGAGAAAGAAAGAAAGAAAGAAAGAAAGAAAGAAAGAAAGAGAGAGAGGGAGGGAGGGAGGGGAGAGAGAGAGAGAGAGAGAGAGAGAGAGAGAGATCTCATTGTGGAAGCTGTAGTGTGTCACAGTGTGTCTAGCCCATGGTATACCCTTTTGTCCACACTGATCGCAAATGTTTATTGCAATGAGTCACTGGTCTGATTCTAGGGCTCTGGGTTCTGCTACTCCATCAATACTGGCACCTCACTGAGACTCCTCTCAGATATCCTGCTGTTGCCCTGTGTCATGGAGATCCTGCAGGTTTGCATCTGTAGTACTGGGCTCAGCAGTTAATCAATGGAGTAGATGTTGGGATGGGTCAATTCAAAGCCCTGAATCTGGGCCTGAGAGGTATCTGAAGCTGGTTAGCCCACCATCTCTCCAGCACTCACACCACCGGAGCAAGCACTCCTGCCCTACCCCAGCTGGCTCATACAATGGTACAGTCAGCAAGAGAGAGAGCCAGCTCTCCAACTCCCATGCCATTGGAGCCAGTTCGTTTGCACCCATGCTGTTGGGACCAGTTCTATTGTGCTACCCAGGTGAGGTGCAGGCCCCACTCTCCCGAGTGCTGCAACAGACAAGAGTCAGGGCAGGCTGGCCTGTAGTCATGCCCTTGGGGCTAGCTTACCTGCAACCTTTGAGGTTGGCTCACCTGGGCCCACTCCATCAGGGCAAGCTCGACTGTGCTGTCCAGGCAAGGTGCAGTAGGGCCTGTTCTCCCAAGTGCTGCAGCAAGTGAGAGACAGGGACAGCTCTTCTGCTGTCACGAGCCAGGGACAGTTCTCTTGCCTGTCATAGGTGGCAAGGGACAAGGGTGGGGAAGGACATCTTTCTTTCCATGTCATCACACACCAGGCAAGAGGTGGGGTTAGCTCTCCCACATGTTCTGGGGGCACACTCGTCCTTCTCTATTCCCCACCACTACCAGGGTCAACTCCATTGTGCTGCCCAAGTGAGGAGCAGGGCCCATTCTCCCGAGTGCTGCAGCTGGTGAGGGGAAGGGTCAACTCTCCTGCTCTCACGACCCCGAGGCCAGGACTCCTGACTGAAGCAGATGGCAAGGGTCAAGGGGGGAGGAGGGTTTCTATCCCTCATCTGTGCCACTGCAGATGAGTGTCAGAGCCAGGTGATATCCTTGGGGACAGCTTACCCACAGCTCCCTCAACCAGGGCCAACTTTATTGTGCTTTCTGGGCAATGTGCAGAACCAGTTCTTCCATGATACCCAGTGAGGGGTGGGGACAAATTTTGCACAACCCACAGGCATCAACATATCCCTGGGTGGCAGCACAAACCAGAGACATTTTTCTGGCCTTTGATGGCAACACACCCCTGCTGCTGTAGGGCCACAGACCAAGACATGGTCCTCAGTGACCGCACAGTTCAGGTCCGAGATAGCATCACAGTCTACTCACATTGGGCTCTTCCTCATACCCTCGTTCTACAGTTCTGCCTCTCTTCGCTGTGGCCACACCCTTCTACTTCTCTTGATCTTCCATTTCTCCACACTTATTTGCTCCTTTTAGTTGTACCTGGCTGTCTGGGGTTGTCTCAGGCGTGGTCTTGGGAGTCTATGCTCTGCCTGTGCATTATGGCACCAGACAAAGGTCATCTCAGGCATTGTCTGGCCTGTGAAGTACCTGAGTGGTCATATTAGGCTAGCTCCCTGTTCAGGCCCCATGACACAGGACTGGTGGTTATCTCAGGCTCAATCCTTGCCTGGGCAGTGTAGTCCCAGTCAGAGTTGTCTCATCTCAGGCTTCCTCCTTGCCCTGAGAGCCCATCCAGGCTTGTGTGGTACTGGGCTGGTGGTTTTACCCCAGGCTAGCTTCCTGTGTAGGACCCTGGTCCCAGAGTGGTGGTTGTTTTGGGTTCACTACCCACCTGGCCCGCCTGCATAGTCCCATGCAGAGGTTGTCTGTCTCTGACTCAAGCCCTCAACCATATTTCTATTTAAAACTTTTTAAAAAGTATTTATTTATTTGTTTGTTTGTTTGTAGAGTCTGTTGTTTTTGCCACAGCACACGTGTGGAGGTCAGAAGACTATATTCAGTACTTTATTCTTTTTTCTTCTATGTGGGCTTAGGGAATCGAGCTCATTTGGTCTAACTTAGCAACAAGCCATTAACTGGCAAAGTCATACTGGCAAACCCGCCCCCCCCATACCCACACTACATTATTTTCAAACTCTGTGGACAAATAGTGAAATGGCAGAGATGCAGAGTTTGCCAGTGTTAAAAGGGCCGAGGTTTCTACCACTAGTCTGTGTGTTCTCTTGGACTTCTTTTCAAAGTGACCCAGCTATTTCCCTCTGTTTTGATGAAATAAGAAGATAATCTTGTTTTCTGTGACCGGAAACTTTTCACTCTGCAGCAGCAGCAATGGCTTCTCTTTCTTCTGGGCCTATATAAGTTCATCAGGTGATGTCTACCCACGGCGGAGATGCCCTAATGACACTTGTTTTTAGGAAGCTGTCTCTTCTCTTTAGCATTGACTAATAGAAGAGAAATATATATTCATTTTATTTATAATCACACAGTGCAGTTGTGTCTGTATTGTCATAAAAACCAAGCCCTGACAAGGAGCTGAAGCATAGGAATTCAGTGTCTGAAGGTTACCAACTATGCCTCAGTATTTCTTCAATGTCTGAAACACTTTTGTGGATTTTTCTTAAGTGTACACAAGACTATTCTTCATATGCTGTCTTATTTTTAAAAAAAACACTCCCAGAAAAGATGTCTATTAGCAGGAAATGAATGAAAGGTGACCCATCAGCAATGGCTGGAAAATGGATGAACTACAGCAGCACCTATCAACACATAGGACTCCCAGAGATGACATGGTGAGTGGAGGGACTAGTCCAGAAAGCCTTATGCACTCAATTCTACTAAGTTAGAATCGTAAAACTGAGAGTGTGCTGTTTAGAGATCCAGGCCCCAACTATTCATGAAGAAAGGCAAAGGCATTGGATACTTTTAGAATTATGGCTACTTCATAGGAGGGGGAAGTGATTAAGGAAAGAGCCTCTGAGGTTCTGGATGCTGGTGTTTATCAAGTGTTGGAGACAGGCATGGTCATCTTTACACCATCATTCATCAATGCTGATACATAATTCATATGCCATCTCCAGCTACATTACTCAGAGAGGGGGGAAATCAAAATTAAAGGGATAAGGGAAGCATTTTTTCTACAATGCTCCAATAAAAAAGTAGAGTCTGGGTTCAGGGGACAGCTGACAAAGCTTCACTTCAGATGGGCATCATGTACAAGCAGGCCAGCAGGGTAGAAACATTCATGCCCTGGGGACCCAAGAGCAGAATGGCGTTTGCAAACACCTGCTGCTTGGCCCTGTGCAAGGAGCCAGGTATCTGAGCTATAAACAATTGTTTGTTCTTAGGAGACATGGAAGAGGAACAAAGGTAAAGTCAGGGCCAATAAAAGAGAAGAACAATGAGTCTGCTTCATTGCAAATATGCTAAGGACAAATCCAGCTTCCAGACACTCGGCTGCTATGAGAAGCCTCCATCCACTCTCTCCCTTGTCACATGGACAGGCTGAAGGAATTTCATCTGCGTCTACATCTTTACTGCAAGCTCACTGAGCCCAAGCATCAGCCCTGTTGACTCAGCAAACATTTGCCAACTTGCTGTTGTGTGCTTTCCCTAGGAGACAGCCCAGGAAGCACGAAAGGAAATGGGGGCCAGGCCCATCTGCAAAGCAGCTCATAGAGTTTGGAGAACGTCAGAGGAGCCATAAGAGAGGAAACGGTGCCAAGACAGGCAATTTCTCATTGCGCCATTTTCTCCTTTAGCAGCTTTTATGTGTCAGTCCTAGGCTGGTCTCAGGGGATAAAATCATATGTCTGAGGTTTGCACAGCCTTCAAAGGCTCATATCCTAATGGAAGGAGGCAGGAAGTTACCACAAAACATGGAATCCCAGTGATAAAGTTGTTCAAAGAGTATTACTGAAACAAACATAACCCAGTGGAAGGATGGAAGGGGCTGAGTGTGGAAGTTTGGAGAAGGGCTTGAATTGAAATGTTACATACTTCATGTGAGTTAATCAGAATATGGAGACTGAATTCCCACGGGAAGACACGGTGCACAAAAGATAACCAGGCCAGAAAACAATCCAACAACCTTGTGTAATTGGAAGCCAAGGGTGAAAACCAGGAATGTCCTCGGCTTTTTAGAGGGAAGGTAGGTTTTAATTCTAAAGGCAGTGAAGATTCCAGAAAAAGGCTTAACAAGCTAAGTAACACTGGCTTTGTGGATAATTGTTTTGGAGAAGTCAAATTAGAAGGGTCTCTGATGACCCAGAGAAATCAGCTAGGGCTAAGATGCAGGGATACTGGGATGTGCTTATGTGGAAGGTCCCCAGATGCCCCTTGGGAGATGTGTGCAAGTACTGAGTCCAAGTCTATATATGTCCAAGTCACTATGGTGGGTCCAGACTACATGGCTGCCAGGTGATGAGACAGGGACCCTCTGCCTCCAAGGTGCAGGAACTAAAGACTATGATACAGAGAGGGATGAAGATGCAGTGGTGGGCCAGCACAGGATCTGCATGGGCCCTACATGCATTCCTCCAGCTTGTCGAGCCTCGTAGAAGGCATTTCCAACATGTCCCAGCCCATCCTTCCTTATTCTCCAAGGAAGCAGAGTAGAGAAAGCAATGTCTCCGTGGGTGTAAATCAGATGCAAGGTGACTGACAGGAGATTGTGTCTAAATAATAGGTCAGACCTTTTCAGACTCCATAAAAAGAGCCATAAAGATCAGTATCTCCAAAAACCTGAATTCCATTTTCCACTAAAGGAAATTTAAAATCACCTGGGGCTCCTGTCAACTTCATTTTATTGGTGGACATATGAGAAGGGAAGTGGGCCATTTCTCATTCAGTCTGTGGATTACAGAAGCTAAGATCCATGGACTCGTGCAGGTTAAAAGGACGTATGTGGTGAGTTACTGGCCTGCCCCCTTCAGAAAGTTGAAATACATCCTACCAGGAATGTTACAAAAAAGAATTCCCTGAACAGCCTTTTTGGAGACAAGCAGGATCAGCCAACCTTTAGCGGCCACTCTGGAGATTAGAAGAAATGGAAGGGACCCTCAGAGCAGCAATAGAAGACTGCAGAATGTGAAATCACCAAGGGGAAGTGAGCTTGTCTCTAAGGCCACTGTAGAAGTGGGGTTCCATAGACTTTGAAAAGAGGAAAGGCTGTGTAGTAAGTAAAAGTATCAGTTTAAAGAAATGATAATGATGATGATGATGATGATATTTTTATTTTGTAACAATTATTCTTATTATCATTATTATCAGGGATCAGAGAGCAGAAAATATTATACTTAGTCATTCTACCTGATTTAGTGAGAAACTTTGCTGATCAAATACACTTCAGAAATCCACTGAAAATTGACTTCTCCCTTTAAGTTTGCAACTCTTCCTGAGGCAGATCAGGCATGCCTACATCTCTCTCATACCCGAGAAGCTGCCTGTCTCCCAGGAGATCTGCCTTATTAACCAGGGACACAGGAGGCCTGCTCTAACCAGAGAGAACACTGCCCGCCACCCAGGAGGCCTGCTCTAATCCAGGTCACATAACTCTACCTGCCTTCAAGGACGGACAGTCTCCAGTCAGAGACACCTAGGCCAGTAAACACCAGAGGTAACCAGATGGCCAGTGGCAACCACAAGAGCATAAGCAACAGAAGCCAAAGTAATTTGGCACTATCAGAACCCAGTTCTCCCACCACAGCAAGCCCTGGATACCCTAACACACCTGAGAAGCAAGATTCTGACCATAAAACTCATCTCATGAAGATGATAGAGGCCTTCAAGAAGGATATGAATAACCCTCTTAGAGAAATATAGGCAAACAAATAGAAGCCATTAAAAGGAAATAAATAAATCCCTTAGAGAAATACAGAAAAACACAATCAGACAGGTGAAGGAAGTGAACAAAACAGTCCAAGAAATAGAAAACAATAAAAAAAATTGAAATAGAAATAAAGAAATCAAAAATGGGGGAAATACCAGGAGATAGAAAACCTAGGGAAGAGATAAGGAGCTACAGATGAAAACATCACCAACAGAATACTAGAAACAGAAGAGAGAATCCCAGGGATAGAAAATACCATAGAAGATATTGACAGTCAAAGATAATGCAAGGAGCAAATCTCCTAACCCTCGAAACATCCAGGAAACTCAGGACACAATGAAAAGACCAAACCTAAGAATAATAGGAATAGAAGAGAGTGAACATTCCCGGTTTAAAGAACCAGAAAATATCCTCAACAAAATCGTAGAAGAAAACTTCCCTAACCTAAAAATGACATGGCCATAAACTCACAAGATGCCTACAGAAAACCAAATAGACTGGACCAGAAAAGAAATCCTCCTGTCACATAATAATCAAAACACTAAACACACAGAACAAGAAAAACTATTAAAAGCAGTAAAGGAAAAAGGACAAGTAACATATAAAGGCAGGCCTATCAGAATTACAGCAGACTTCTCAACAGAGATCTTAAAAGCTGGAAGATCTTGGATAGAGGTCACACAGACCTTAAGAGAACTCAAATGCTAGTCCAGGCTACTATACCCAGCAAAACTCTCAATCACCAGAGATGAGGAGATTAAGATACTCAATAACAAAACCAACTTTTAACAATACCTTTTTGCTAATCCAGGCCTATAGAGGATACTAGAAGGAAAATTTCCAAAACAAGGAGGATAACTACACACAAGAAAACACAACAAACTCAAGAGAAGAGAATCACACAAACATAATACCACCTCCAACAACAAAAATAACAGGAACCAACAATCATTGGTCTTAAATATCTCTCAACATCAATGGACTCAACTCCCTAATAAAAAGACATAAGCTAACAGATTGAATACGTAAACAGGACTCAACATTTTCTGCAAACAAGAAATATTGCTCGGTGGGAAAACAAAAAAACAAAAAACAAACAAACAAACAAACAAAAACAGATAACACCTCAGAGTAAAAGGCTGGAAAAAAGTTTTGCAAGCAAATGGTTCCAAGAAACAAGCTGGAGTAGCCATTCTAATATAATAAAATAGACTTTCAACTAAAAGTTATCAAAAGAGATGGAGAAGGACTCTTCATATTAATCAAAGGAAAAATCTGCCAAGATGAAGTCTCAATTCTAAACATCTATGTGCTAAATGCAAGGGCACCCACATTCATAAAAGAAACTTAACTGAAGCTCAAAACTTACAGTGAACCTCACACAATAATAATGGGAGACTTCAACACCGCACTCACCAATAGACAGGTCATTGAAACAGAAACTAAACAGAGACACGGTGAAGATAACAGAAGTTATAAACCAATTGGATTTATCAGATATCTACAGAACATTTCCCCCCTAAAATGAAAGAATATCTCAGCACCTCATGGTACCTTCTCCAAAACTGACCATATAATCACACACAAAACAAGCTTCAACAGATATAAGAAGATTAAAATAATCCCATGTGTTCTATGAGAATACCACGGACTAAGGGTCATTTTCAATAACAACAAAAGCAACAGAAAGCCCACATATTCATGGAAAATGAACAAAGGTACAGAGCAAAGCAGAGAAGTCTCAACTGAGGAATCTTGAATGGCTGAGAGACACTTAAAGAAATGTTCAACATCTTTACTCATTAGGGAAATGCAAATCAAAATGACGCTGAGATTAATCAATCAGAATCTCTAAGATCAAAAACTCAAGGGACAGCACACACTGTTGAGGATGTGGAGAAAGTAGAATATTCCTTCATTGCTGGTGGGAGTGCAAACTGATACAGCCACTCTGGAAATAAATTGGGTGGTTCTTCGGAAAATTGGAAATAGTTGTATCTGAAGATCCAGCTATGCCACTCCTTGGCATATACCCAAAAGATGCTCCACCATATCACAAGGACATGTGGAGTCACTATGTTCATAGCAGTCTTATTTTTAATAGCCAGAAGCTGAAAACCACCCAAGTGTCCCACAACCAAAGAAGGATGCAGAAAACGTGGCTCATTTACACAATGGGGTACTACTACTCATCTATTAAGAATGAGGACATCATGAATTTTGCAGCCAAGTAAATGGAACTAGAAAATATCGTCCTGGGTGAGGTAATCCAGACCCAAAAGGACATACGTGACATGTACTCACTGATAAGTAGATATTAGCCAAAAAGTTCAGAATACCCATGATACAACTCACAGACCACGTAAAGTGTAACAAGAAGAAAGGCCCAAGTTTCCACTTAGAAGAGGGAATCAAATAATAATGAGAGTCAAGGAATGGCCTCCATCGGAAAGGATGTGCTTAATTCTGTAGAAACTTGATGCCCTGGGGAAAGGGGATGGTAGCAGGGTGAGGAGAGAGTGGGAGAGTGGGAGAGTGGGTGGGGGAGCACCTTCTCAGAAGCAAAGGTGAGGGGGCATGGGGTGAAGAACTCGTGGATGCATGACCAGGAAGAGGGGCAACATTTGAAATATAAATAATTAAAAGAAAAGAGAATCGACTTGTGTAGCTAGCCCTACACAAATCATCATTAAACTTAAACTGTATCTGATAAAACTAGTAGTGGACAACACTTCCACATTCATGGTAGGATGCAGAGTAGGAGCAAAGCGGTGCTCCTCAAGTGGTGCTCCTCAAGCATCATCTCTTCCCAGAAAAGACATCTTCCAACCAAGCTGATTACATGGCTATTTTAATTGTAGTGCCATATATGTAACATGACATATGCCATTCTTCTTTATCCTCCTCTTCCTCCTCCTCCTCCTCCTCTTCCTCCTCAACTGCATTTTCTCCTCCCTCCCCTCTACTATTCACAGTCTCTCCCCACACCTCCCCTCTCCCCCACATTCAATCCCCCTCTGCCTGCCCTCAGAAAAAAGCATGTCTCCCAGGGACATCGAGCATACACAGCAAATCACGTCTATACAGATTGAATACTTTGTTATGTGCAGCCACTGAAGTCTATGCTCCATAGACTAGCTGGTGTTAATCTCGTGTTCATGCAGGAAAATGTTAAATGCCAGGAGCTGAAAAACACAACCCAAGTTGCCCCCAGAATCTGAGGACGGTTGGCTCTTTGCAGCCCTATCCTTCCACATATCATCAAGCTGACTCTAAGCCTGAGCATCAGCCCAAGGTGAAAAGCAGAGTGTGACGTGGCTTGTCTTGCTCTGCTCTTGCACATGGCTTTTGCAGTCTGTCTTGATACAGCCATTTGTCTCTCTTAATTTTCCAAAGGAACTCCTCCAGCTTTCTCCCCTAGGCCTTAGGTGGCCTGCTGTGTGTCCCCAGTTACCGAAGGATTATTAGTTTGGCTTCCCAAGCCCTTTAAAGTACGTTGAGGTGCTAAGAATTTTACCTACAGCCTTAGGCATGTGTCCTCAGGGTCGCTATTGCTGGGATGAAACATCTTGACTAAGAGCCACCTGGGGAGGAAAAGGTGTATGCTTGACTTACACATCCTGGCAGTCCACTGAGGGAAGCCAAATCAGGAACTCAAAGCAGGCAGGAACCTGGAGGCAGGGTTGCCATGGAGGGGTGCTGCTTACTGGCTTGCTCCTCATGGCTTGCTCAGCCTGCTTTCTTATAGATCTCAAGACCACCACTAGGGATGGCACCACCCACAATGGGCTGGGACCTTCCCCATCAATCAGTAATTAAGAAAATACCCTACAAACCTACCAATCTCCTGAATTATGGAGATATTAATCATTTGAGGTTCCCTCCTCCTCAATGATTCCAATCTGTGTTAAGGTGACACAAAACTAGCCAGCACAGCATGTTAGACAAATGCTTTATACTGCATTACATTCCCAGCCCCAAGTTCTAAGTCTGACATCACAAAGATGAACACTTTATACAGCGTATCAGATGGTGCCAGTCAAGGTGGGACAGACACACACACACACACACACACACACACACACACACACGTTTCTGAGTATGGTCTGCTTTCCAGGGACTAGAACTCCACCCTGCAGACACATGCTGTCTCAGCCACTGAGCAGGTTGAAGGACAAGTTAAATCATCCCAGTGAGCTAGTGGTTTCAAACAGTCAAAACCAGCCTTCTGTAGATTGTGATAAAACTGGCATTTTTGAGTTCTGACTAACCAGGTGATGAGGGTATCTTTTGTCTTTAACACGTTTCCTGGATGAAGACAGAGCCTCTTACTCTTCTGTCTTCTTCACGGGACTCCTGGGGTGCTTCTGAATCAGCTATTTTATTTGCTTAGAAGGGAATTCTGGTCACTGATGAAAAGCTTCACTTTTGCAGCCGAGTAAATCAATTTCCAGCGTTTTGTTCACTTTCCTTGAACTTAGAAGTTTCAAACATTCTACATTATCTGACCTTAAATAGCATTCCATTCGGGAAAGTGCTGTGTGAAGAGGTTGTTTTGTAGTTAGACATGAAAAGCTCAGATAATTTTACAGCCTGAGCAGTAAGCCCCATGTGTGTGTTCTCTCACCCCACTGTGCTCTGCATTGCTGTCCTTCTGAAGGACTTGCAGCCCTCCCCAGTGTGACCTGCATTTTAGTCATAATGTCCCTTTATTGTGAAAATCCTCATCTGTGAAACTTCTAGGTTAATTATCTCTGACTTTGATATAGTTTTGATTTTTCATGTATACTATTTGACAACTAGGATAGTGGCTTTTATTTTGTGAAAGAACTGTACATACCCACAGATAAAACAGAATTGAGGATCTTTGCTGCCTAGGTACATCCCATGTCAAGTCAAAACTCACCAAGTAATAGCAACAAAAATTAAACATAATTAATACAATTCTACTGTTTTTAAGAGAGATCGATTAAACAATTGTAAGCTTTCTCGTGTTCATTAGTTTGTTAGTGGGTGACTTTAATACCCCACCATTACTAATATGTCATCCAGACAGAAACTAAACAGAAAGTCTGGAGTCAAACAACCTCATCAACCAAATGTACCTCAGAGACACCTCCAGGGCATTCCACCTAAAACACTGAAGAATGCTTTTTCTTCTCTGCAGCCTATGGAGCGTTCTACAAAATTGACTACATAGTAGGACACCAATCAAGTCTCAGGAAACATAGAAAACTTGAAGCAACCTCTGCCATCCTATCTGACCACCATGGAATAAGGCTAGATCTCAGCAATCGTAGGAACAGCAGAACATGTACAAACTAACAGAAGCTACGCAATTCACTACCAGACGGAAACTGGGCAGAGGTGGAAATCAAGAAGGAATTTTAAAATGTTTTAGAATTTAATGAAAATTATAGCGCAACATTTGGAAATATACTCAGGACATAATGAAGGCAATGATATCAAAGACAAACAAAAATCATTGAAAGAAGACATATGACATATTAACATTTCCATGTATGTAGCACAGAATTTTTAAATAGTAATAAATAAAGGCCAAGAATATACAGAAGATTTCATGTCATAATTAAAGGGTTATCTTAAGAAAGCAAAATTGACTTGTCATGCAAGAATTATTATTGTAAATAAAATTAAAACAAAGGAAGACCCAAAACTACAATACATACCCAATAAATACACATGCACAGTATCTAATATGTATTCTTGAGAAAATTCACAATAAACTTGGAATTCAAGGAATTTTTTTGATCTGAAGAAGGGTATCTATAGAAAAAAATCTAAAAGGAGCATTGTACTTAGTAGGTAATGACTATCAGCCTTCCCTTAAGATCAGGAAGAAAGAAAGTGTGGTAGTCTCACCATTTCTAGGAGATATTTTACCAAGGTATTAAAAAGGGCAATTATCAAGGAAAAGAAATAGAAGACACTGATGGAGAAAAAAGAAGATTTAACACTGCCATCATTTGCACATAACATGTCTGTAAATGCAGAAAGGTGTAAAGAGCTTTTAAAAAAAATCTAGAATTTAAATAGAATTAAATTGTGATGAGAAAGGCATGATGGGGGCTCCAAGGTCAAATCAATTGTTTCTCCTACTAGTCCAAGTTTGTTGTTATGACTGGAAAAGCAGTCAAAATGTGAACTATAACTGCAACTCATTTCTGTGGTATCATCAAAACTAATAAAACAATTAAGAACTCACTTGGTTAAGGAGTATAACATGATTATTATAGAGCAAAAACAAACTTTAAAGTGAAATTAAAGAAGACTTAAATAACCAGATAAATCGATGAATTGAAAGAATCAATATTGTTGGTACAAGATACACCATATAGATCCTTAGGAAAAGCAAAGAAGAAGAGGAGAAGGGGGAGGAGAGGGAAACAGAGGAGGATGGGGTGAAAAAAAGAAGAAGAGGAGGAGGAGGGAGAAGAGAAGGAGGAAGAGAAGAAAGAGGAAAAGAAAGAAGAAGGAGGAGGAAGAGGAGGAGGAGGAGGAGGAGGAGGAGGAGGAGAAGGAGAAGAAGAAGAAGAAGAAGAAGAATAAGAAGAAGAAGAAGAAGAAGAAGAAGAAGAAGAAGAAGAAGAAGAAATCTTAATTAATCTAAAAGAAACCTGCATAGAGACCAAGATAAAAATCAGGGTATGATGATTAGAAAACAAATTCCAAAAAAAGACTAAAGCCCAATTATAGAAATGATGATATTAAACATGAATTATCAAGCACTTTAATTTAAAGGGTTTGTGGTTATCAAACTGGATGAAATATAAGAACCAAATATGCACTGTTTCCAAGAAATAGGATTCAAAATAAAAAATAATCTTAAAGTAGACAGCCCAAGATAAATTACATATATTAATCAAAAGATTTATGCCATACTATTCATAGCAGCTTTATGTACATACAGGGAAGACCTGGAAATGACCCAGAACATATTACTGCTATGTGCAATGGAACTTCCTTTTCAAACATAAAATATGATATGCCCTGAAATGCTTTGTGACACATCTCCATTTTTTTTCATTCTGTGTACTTAGCTACAACAAATACTAACATTAATTTGACTACTGCCAATTTTCAACTGTTTCTTCAACTATAATGGGATGAAGAGAGGAGAAATGATTATGCAAGATAACATCTTTCCTCTATTTTTGATAAGTCAGTTAACTAACTTGGTCCAACCTAGCAGTTCCACTACTCCCTAAGAATGCTTTCCAAAGAGAGCTTTAGTTTCCAAGCTCATACATAGATGGATGATAGACAAGTGATGATGATGTGGATAGATAGATAGATAGATAGATAGATAGATAGATAGATAGATAGATAGATAGACAGATAGATAGATAGATAGATAGATGAGAAGCTTTAATTAGGGGCCAGTTCCTGAAGCAAGAGTTCTAAGTTAACATATGCTGATTATCACATCTAACTCTTCCCACATTTTAAGCCTCCATCCTTTCCTTAGACACCACGTGAAAGTCTCCCTGTCTGAGGCAGTCTCCTAGAAGAAGTACAGTTCACCAAGGGTGAAACTGAGCTACATAATCAAGTAGAAGACTCAGCCAGGTGCAGGTCAGGCTGACAAGAACACAGTCACCAAGTCACAGATGGCTGGTGCTAAAGGGGGAGAACTGTTGCATTATGAGGTGTACAGAGACGAGCAAGTATCCCAAACATCCATCCTGTGGTACCTGCACACATCTGGCTCCAATTGCCCCCTTCCCCTTTCCAAGGAGGAGAGAGAGAGAGAGAGAGAGAGAAAGAGAGAGAGAGAGAGAGAGAGAGAGAGAGAGAGAGAATGTAATAGCTATCTATTCAGCAAGGACAGAGAGGTGTCAGATGACCGACAGGGACAAGTTAATGAAGAGACTGTTATTGAAAAAGTACATCTTCAGAGGCTCCCAAAGTCATTTCTGTAAGAGAAGGGGGACAGCACACATTTCCTCTTAGCCTTTCACAAGCAATAAATGTTACCTTTTCAAGAAGAGTGGGATGAACCTTTGACACCGATTTATACAGAACATCAATCTGCCTCCAGTTAGAGGTCAGTGGTCTCAGAGTCTCCTCTTGTCTCTTCCTCACAGTCTCACAATCCTTCTGGTGACTAAATATCTATGGTCTTTCACCTCCACCTCAGGCTAGACCAGGCCTCCCACTCTAATGGCCATGAGGTCCTGAAGGCGCTACAACCCTTGTGCTGTTGGTGCATGCTCACTCACCTTCCTGCCCACTTGTTGTGTGACCCTATTCCTAGGCAGATGTGAACACAGACAGGGATCAACAGCAGACCAAAAGAAGGAAACCACAACAGTTCAATCTGGACGACCGGAGAGTTTGATTAGGTTACTTATTGAAACACAAACGACTCAAGAATAGCTACATCACCAAAGCCCACCCCCTCATAGGAGACGCATCATGGAAGCTGGAAACCTTGAAAGCACTGCACAGCCAGTAGGCTCAGCAGTTTGCAAACTATCTTTTCCGGGTGCCTCAGCTTGTCTGAGTATCTCAGTAGTCCTTACAGCTTATGTCACTTTGGGGAGGAAGCAGCCTAGTGAATCTGGTCAGTTTCATGGACTTCCTGAAGAGTTTGTTTACCTTCTGCGTTACTGAGCTTTCTCTGCAGAATAGACTATTTCACCTCTTTTTAGAGCATCTTCTTGTTTCACCTCCCTTTTAACATGTGTCTTAGCAGGCTTCCCTCAAAGATGGAAGAGTTTCAACTTGGAGGAAATTGCTATACACAGCCTTCCCTTCTCTGCCCACAGGCTTTACTTTCTACAGTCCACATGGCACTGGAAGACCTCTTCCTACTCTGAATCCTATGCACCCTTCTTCTCCTGGATCTCAGAATCCATTGTGTGAATATCATCATTCTCAAAGTCAGAAAACATGACTGACCATGCAACGTCCCTGTAGCGATTACATTTGTAACCTGTTGGCCTCATTTCCTGTACCTGGAGAAAGTAAATAATTAGAGGATTCCTAGAAGTTCATGGATGCTTTTTAAATTCTTACTGTCTTTTCTTTAACCAATAGTTCAAGATACCACCCAAAGCACCTTCTCCTCTAAAGTCTCTCCCACTGGTATGATGTTACCACCCAGGGTATGCTGGAAACTTTGTGAAAGGAACAGCCTTCCAGCTAGTAATACATTCATAAACCAGACGAAGGACACAATGCATAACAGCCCTGGGGAGAAATAACCCTTTATTCCAAGAAGTTCCACAGCCTAGAGGATGGGAACGCAGCCCAGCAGCCCAGAGTCCCCTACTGCAAACCAGAATCTGATATGATTTCTTTATAGAGACATATGTAGCAGGACCATCAAGTTTTGCTACCTCAGAGTGACAATGGCTTTCTACACTTGCTTGCCATCCTTTAACAGCCTCCAGAATAGTATCTGGCATAGCTGGCCCAACATGTGTCTAAGGGCATGGGGTGCATATTCAGCAGTTGCCTGGCTTCGAAGGGGAGTAGAAATGTAAACACAGCCACAGCAACATGGACTACAACTCTGGAGAAACATTCAACAGATCACAGCAGTTCAAACCGGCCAAACATCCTCTTATTGCATACAGGTAGGAAGCTCTACTTTTTTTTGGCTGTGTGGTGAGAAGTGTCTGATCCAGTCTCTCCCAATAGCCAAATGGAATGTTTATGCAAACAAGCTCACTAGAAAATGAACTGAAGCCACAAGATTTTATTTCTACGAAAAACAAACAAACAAATACAACAAAACTAACAGCCTGTCAGCCGTGCAGCCCCATCACATGGTTAGATTATAGGACTCATTCCTCTCACAGATTGTCAGTTGGTTGATCGTCCCCCTGGTCATGAATAATGGGACAGTCATCCAACTGCCAGCATCTGTAAGAAGGTTCTCCAGAGGCAAAGCAGACCTTTTTCCAAAGAAGAAATAAATAGACAGTGCTCCTGATATGTGCTGTCTGCTGCTAGACTTGACACCAACCCTGCCTCAGATTCCACATCAGCCAGAGGGACTTCTCTGCGGTCATATGCCTCACATCGATTTTCCTTGTATATGGCAACTCCACAACCCACCTGTGCAGAAAAGGGGGGGACGGGACACTTCCCGAGAGACACACCTCCCAAGCTCCCCCAACCTCAACAGATGGCTTTCTTACTTGCTCATTACCTACTCACAGGCGAAAGAGACAACGTGCTTGAAACTGTCTGGGAGCTGGTGTGTTGCTTGGCAATAAAGCACTTACCTAACATGCATGAGGCCCTAGGTTCAATCCCAGGGAAAGCCAAGAAAACAAACAAACAAACAAACAAAAAAAGCAAAAAACTCACAAAGCAAACATTGTCCAACATTTTCCACTATGCTCAAGCTAGCATGGAAGCACCCCAAAGTTCCATAGTACTGAGAGGTTTCATTTGTCACGCTCAGAAATTTCTGGCATATCTGTACAAGTCTGGTGGTTCGTTGTTCGACTCCCAGCTTATTGCATGTTCCCTCATCAGCCTGTCTAAAGCTAGTGTGCCATCATCTGCCCTGTGTCTCTTCTTTCACGGAAGTTCTCATCCTTTGACATCTTTCCTTTGGTAGACAGATTACAGAGGTTCTGTGACCACTCGGAATCTGCTTCCGTCTGCAGGACTTTACTAATACAGATAGAGAGGGTGGGGTAATGGGTTCACTTACTGTGTTCCATGTAGCTCGGTGCCTTGACTTGACTGGGACAATAAGGAAATGAAGAAAGGACAGACACCAAAGACCCCATGGGCACAGAAAAGATAGAGTTGGGTAGTCTGTACATACTCTGAGGGAGCCGTACCAACCACTGCAACAGCCCAGACATCTGGGAGAAGAAAGCTGGAGATGTTGCACGAACTTGATCATTTGAAAAGAGATTTTAGAAGGAAGTAGGTGATACCAGTCAAAGGAAACGTTTTTATTTTACCCATTACACAAGCTGTTCATAAAACTACTTTTGGGTTTTTTTGTGTGTGCAAAGTGAGCACCATCCACTCCATGGTTGCAAAGGACAGGCTGGGCTGACCCCAAGGCCTTGCTCGGGGCTGTACTTGGGGACCACACATTGCTTTGGTGGAGAAATCTTGCTGGGGGAGGAGAGACAGTGAGTCTGGAGAGTCAGCACTCCATGGTCACCTTGAGGTAGCTGGGGAGCTTGAGCATGGAGCTGAGACCCTAATGCGTTGTCCTTACAGGACTGAGGAAGCAGATCCAGACCCCAGTCTGTTTTCCTTCTCTGCCTCCCCACATCTGCTCTGAAGCTCTCCTCTCTTGGTTCAAATGGCAAATGTGTGTGAGAGAGTCAGATTTTTCAACTGAACCCTGACTTTCCATTAACTTCTGTTCCCAAAGTTGTGGGGGTGACCTTAAGGGCTGTTGTAGAGGGTACTGACTGGAGACACTGGAGGATGGAAGCTAGTCCCCCGATCCCCATACTGATTTGGGAAGTAGAGTACCCCCACCCTACTTCCCTGGATACAGTTCAAAGACACCTTTCCGTTTGTTATTTCTTGCCTTGATGGGAAGACAAATTGGATGACAGGAATTGCAAATGAATAGCTAAGCATAAGGGTGAATTTGAAGTGGTACAGACACTCCTCACAGATGACTGTGCCCGAACACCCCCCTGCCTGAGTCTGCACAGTGACAGTCACAGTGACAGTCATATTGTTCCCAGCAGAACTCACTCCTGTCCATCTCAGGAGCTGCTCAAATACAGATCTAACACACCTCACTGCAGAACGGACCTTCCAGCCGACACAGGGCTTGCGTTTAACCTGGCCTGTGATTACCTAATCCCTTTCTTGCCCCTACCCTTGCCCCATAGTAACATCTCCTGCCCTAGCCAGCACAGAATGGCAGTTGTGTCGTGTTCTCCCAGGGCTGTGCTAGCTGCATGTGTCATATCACCACAGTTGCCGGCAGTCCTCAGCCACAGCAGAGATAAACGTCAGCGTGAGGAGCAGCCACTTCTAAGCAAGTCCGTGTGGCCCAGGAAGCAACAGCCCCCTCCCACACGCCACCTACTGCTACTGCAGTCAGGGCAAGCCTCTGGGAACTTGTCAAAAGGGTCATTGCCTCTTCGCAATGGAGGTCGTTGTTAATCCTTTACTGGGAATTTAACTGGCACCACCTTGGGGACAGCATGTGTTTATAAAATGATACACAAGTGCAGGCATTCATTAGCACCGTCAGTGCCTTTGGAATGATAAACAGTAGGGAAGGCTCAGTCAAAATGCTTCTAGAGCTGATGCCAAATTAACTTTTCTATGCCCTGCCAAGAAGAAATATGGGAGCAATGAAGGTTTTATGGTGGCTCCTAATCTCACAATTAAACAAATGTCTGAGAGAAGGGGACAGTGCATTATATTTTAATTGACGAGCAGGAACAAAAATAAGCACCAGTGCAGGAGGCCCTCCAGTGACAAGCCCCGGTGAGTCAGCACTAACACTCCGTGTGGCATCTCTGAGCTTGATGTTTCATCAGGATCAATGACCAGCCACCCATGGGATTGCTTTTTCAGGGCCTCGTTAGACCTACAGCTGCCCAGAGAGGAGCACCAGAATTCTAACATTGAGTTCAGGGCTTCAGCCTACCTATAGGAATTAAGCTAACGCCATGGGAAAGCAGAGAATTGCAGGAGAAAACAAGGAGCGTGCCTTTAGCCCAGTCTCTCAGGAGAGAAGAGGAAGAGAGGGGGAAAGGCTGATGATTTTCCTGCTGCAGAACCGTCTAAACCAGACTTAGCTCTCCTCAGAACACCCAGTGGTACCTCACGTTAGCACATCTGAGATGCCCCAGAGCTCTGGAATGTCAGAAGATGGCCTCTTCTTGTTCTTAATTAGCAGGAGGCACCAGCTTGACTGTGGTGTACAAAAGCCAGTGCTCTAAAGAATCCTGCTGCATATTATAGAATAGGATGGTTTTTCCTAATGTTGGATTATGGTCTCCCACTCATTCCCTGAAAATCCAGATAAACATATTTGGTTCCCAACACTCCATGCATACAGGCCAATGTGGCGTTCCCTGGGTTTGTGCTTTAGACACAGTTTCCTTCCTGCCATTTGCTGTCCCTTTCAGTATCTGAGAATTTAAAACTCCATTGATTTAAAAAAAATAGGTCTCAGGCTTCCTTTTAGCCAAGGGAGGAATGATCTGAGGACACAGATCTGGGTCTCTTGTGGCTGCGTTAGAAGGACAGGTCTGCAATCTCATGAGCATTCCTTCCTTTGTCACTGTCCCTCAATGTCATTATCCATGTGCACTTGACCCACTGAGTCTGGATAAGGCCGTCAGGCTTGTCTTCCTGAGCACAGGCAAAGAGCCTGGGCCTGGAGACTCACCTGTCTGTAGCCTCACTAAGCAGGGGACAGAGAGTCTCTAAGTTTTCCCATCCCAGGCAGTCAGCTAACCACAGAGGCAGCAAGGCCCCCTTACACAGTAACCCTGTGACCTGCAGCTATTCCCCCATGCTGTTTAATGCTAGGAATTTGCCATACTGGATCTGGATACTCCTTGAACTCCAAGCCTAAATCTTGGTATGGCATTCAGTGTGGTTTTAGGAGAAAGTGGGTTTTCTTTTTCTTTTTCTTTTCCTTCAGCATTTTTTGGTGATTTGTCATCTGCTTATCTCCAACTGCTTAGCCAAATGGCCTCTCATGAGCCATCCTGAGTGGTAGCACCTGAAAGCTCACACAAGGACTAGAAGACACCACTTATGAATCCATTCCCAATGCCCAGATGCTCTGCATGACCTCTTCCTGGGGAAGTAGCCTCCTGCCTGAGCATCCACTCACAGCATCCACCTGCTGACTCTGCGAGATACTCTGCTGCATGCTTCCCTCAGCCACCAGCAATGTTTTCTACTTAAACTCCACATCCCTGCCAGGAACAAGAATAAGAGCAATGGGGTTGTATTCTGAGGAGGGACAGGGACCACACTGTGTCTAACAGGGGAAAGAGCACTGTTCTCAGGCTCTAGCATATGGTCCAACCCGCAGAGGACTTGCTTCCTGTGCTGTCCTGTGGTAGTGATGAGTCCCTTGGTTTGGGGCTGCCCTGTGGTAGTGATGACTCTCCTGCTTCGGGGCTGTCCTGCGGTAGTGATGAGTCTCATTCCAAGAGTCTAGTTCTGCAGATGAAGCTGGGACCTGAGACAAGCACTTCCAACAGTTTCTCCAGGGAATCTGGACTTGCTAGTCCAGAGGCCATGCTGTGTGAACCTGTGCCTGAAAGCATTGTGTGCCTGAGCATGGAAGTGCAAAGATCCCTGGTGGTGTGGAATGGGTTCTTTCACCCAGAGAAGTTGATTCCAGACTAAGATATATATATATTTGTGTGTGTGTGTGTGTGTGTGTGTGTGTGTATTCCAGATATATATATATATATATATGTTTATATATATTCATATTCGGAGATAGGTTCAAGAAGAATATTTTTACAGCATTGGGGAACACCCAATTTGTTGAAGGGACTCGTTGAGTACTAGGCAGCAGTTAAACAAAGAGTTGGTTCCAATGTTGCCAAATGCATTCAGATGAGTGACCCCAATACACAGAGGAAAATGAAAGTGATGGAGGAACAGGCACAGGATTTCTTATTAAGGAGAAAGAATTTTCAAAGATAAAGAGCATAGAAATATATTTTTTTATTAAAATAGTTTTTTTCATATTATATATTCTGATTATGGTTGCCCTTCCCCAGCTCCTCCCAGATCCTCTCCACTTCCCCATTTAACCAAATCTATACCCTTTCTTTCTCTCTCACTAGAAAAAAAATTGGCATGTAATAATAATAATTTTAAAATTAAACTAGAATATAACAAAACAACTTTTAAAAGTAAAATAAGAGTCAAATAAAATGTGCAAGATACCTAAAATGTGCAAGAGCCACACACATTCACACACACAGAAAACCTGTTAAAACAAAATCAGAAACCACAATATACAGGAAAAGATTTTTTTAAGGGGGAAAAAAGCCCAGACAAAGCATTATGAGACAAAAACCCTCTCAAAATGTTGTTAACATAGTTTTGTGTTTGCCATCTACTACTGCACGTAGGAGTTGGCCTTAAATGTGGTTTATATTCCCAGCGAGACTCTGTTAGAGAAAACTAATTTTTCCTTTGCAAGCAGTTATCAGTTAGAAGTAGTTTTGGGGTTAGAGTCGGGGGCTTGTGACTACTTGCTCTGACAGCACTGGGATCCCATCTGAGTTAGCCCTGTGCAGGCCCTGAGCACGCTGCTACAGTCTCTGTGAGTTCGTATGTGCATCAGTCCAGTTGTGTCTAGAAAGCCTTGTTTCCTTGGTGTCTTCCATCCACACTGGCCTTTAC
This sequence comes from Grammomys surdaster, assembly GCF_004785775.1. Taxonomy (NCBI): domain Eukaryota; kingdom Metazoa; phylum Chordata; class Mammalia; order Rodentia; family Muridae; genus Grammomys; species Grammomys surdaster. Next base: position 2,415,028 of record NW_021620771.1, on the reverse strand, counting down.
AGTCTTTCCGCCTCTTCTGCATAGGACCTTGAGCACTGAGAAGAAGAGTTTGGATGGAGACATTCTACTTAGGACTGAGTGTTCCAGGGTCTCCTGCTCTCTACACACTGTCCAGTTGTGAGTCTCTGCATGTGTGCCCATCTACTGCAGAAGGAAGCTTGTCCAATGATGGCTGAGGAAGACACTGATATAGAAATATAGCAGAATGTCATTAGGAACCATTCTATGCTCCTTTAGCAGAACAGTAGTATTCGGTTTTCCCCTAGGTCTACAGCCCATCTAGTGTCAGATTCTTGGCCACCAGAGCATCGTCTCACATGGGTTCCATCTCATGGAGTCGGCCTAAATTCCAGCCAGAGAGTGGTTGGTTACACCCACAGCTTCTATACCTCGATTGTGTCAGTGCATCTTGCAGGCAGGTGTAGACTGGGCTGTATTTTTGACAGTTTGTATCTATTGGCTTAAAAGGATTCATAGATTTAAAACATTGACTGTGTTATCTGGAAGCTTCGAGTATATAGTCATATACTATGAGTACTTTTTAAAAGAAATGTAGCAAAGAAGGAAGCTGACCGAAGACACACAGACTCCTATAATACATTGATTCTCATCCTGAATCTAGCCTGTTTCTTCTATTCCATCTAAAGAAATAACCTTCTAACTTCATTTTCCCATCATCCATCTGAGCCCTGACACTCCATCATTGTCTGCACTTCCTTAATCTTCATCTGTCTTCCAAATGCTGGGACCAAACCCTACTCTTACCGAGGTCACCTAAGATGATACTCAGGATACTGGACACTGTCCCAACTCACCCCACATGGTCCCTCTGACTGCCTCCTTCCCCTCTGCTACTTCCTGTGGTACAGCTATGTAGGTCTTATAAGTGCCATTTTCCCAATAGTTTTTCTGCAATGCTCTCATGAGAGTCACATGAAAATGAAGGAGATGGCCTGAAAAACAATACCATTGCCGCAAGGCTAATAGATACCTGGTAATCAAGCCGTTCTCTAGACCTCCCTTCTAGATCTTTAGGGAAACACTTTTGATTTTTATTGCTTGGTGGTGCACATTTTTTATCAGGCTAACAACTAACAGTGTAGGCCCTTCTTATATGACAAATATCAGATAATATCTTTATAGCACTGTATCTCCTGATTACTGCTTGTATGTGGAAAGGGTTCATTTTAACCAATTTGTGCCACTTCGTTAAACTCTTTATTATCAGATTTATGATAATCTTTAGTTTAGTTCCATGGTATTAAGATAAAAATTTCAATGCTCTTTTCAAAAAAAATATCTTTCCATTGATAATTCTCTTGATTTGTATTGACTTCAAAGCCATGTGAAATTGCAGTGGTCATGGATGGCTATTCTTTTCTCTTTCCTGGTTTTTATTTTAAGAGCTACATGATGATCTGCTTATAAAAGCATAAATTTACCAAAGTTCAAAACCAAAAGATATTCTACTTTTGTCCTTAGAGGAATTTTTTAGAATGAAAAAATGGGTGTTGATTTTCATTAGATTACTTGAGCAGTTATTTTATGTTCTGTTTTTCATATTTCTTAACATTAACCTTTTGTTCGCAGGCCTCATAGGACAGACCGATGGTAAGCTGTAAGTTGCATGTTCTGTGGGGTCCAGCTACTCTTTTGATCATGATTTTTTTTATCTGTAATAGATACTTGAAAATCAGGGGAAAGGTCTAGAGACTGTAAACAAATTTCTAATATTTTTTTGATAAAACATAACAGGTGAGTACTTAAATACCTCTCTTGATAGTGTTAGTAGACCTTAGCTCTCTGATTAGTTTTTTCAATGTTCGTTTCTGGGGAAGACTCCACATAATAGAGATAAGGTCACTGTTTTATTTCAATCACCATAGATGCAGGTCCAGAGATGAAGATTTGGTTACAGGTAACTGAAGAAGGATTCCAAGAATTAGGATGTGGCTCACACTTACCTGACACAATTCAGCCACCACGTGGGAATTCATCCATTTTACTTTCTTTCTTCCAAGATCAAAGATGCAGATCTTGGCATCAGGGATGCCTCTGCAGAGGTGACACGCTGGACATGTCTTGTTCTCAGCAGGAACAACAAATGAGGTGGCAACCCATGGCAACAGCAGGTTCTTAGGTGGTACACTGAAAGACAAGCTACAGTTTGTTCTTGTTCTTGTTGGTCCTTGGTCTCTCTTATCCTTGTCAGCCTCCTTTCTCCCAAGTGGAGTCCTCTGTCCTTTGGTGTCATGTGTTGCATTACCCTTTCTCACTCTCCCCTGTCTTCTATTTAGATCACTTTCTCCCACCTCATAGTCTCTTTTCTATATTTATGTCTTACACACACACACACACACATACACACACACACACACACACACACACACATTCTGCATATGAGAAAACATGATATTAATCTTTATTAGTCTGTTTCATCTCACTTAACATAATGATCTCCATTTTCATTTGTTTTCTTCTGTTCTTACAGCCAAATAAAAGTCTGCATTGGTTATGCACTGTATGATCTTTCTCTACTAGCCCGCTCATGGATGTCCAGGTTAGCTCCCTCTTTTCATCGCTATGAATACTGTAACATAGACTTCTGTGGATATCCACTTATCTCAAATGACAGTTAATTTAAGACATTTCTTTCTTCTAGAGACATGTGTCAGACACTTGTCTCTGTCCCCAGGAGTGTGTCTGGAGTAAGCCATTCGTTCCTGCTGGCATCCTGACTTCTATCCGTCAGACCCCATCCTGGTGTGAGCTTCATGAGAGACATACTTACTCCTAATGTCATTCATTCATGGGCATTATGAAGAGTATGCCATGTTAGGAAAGAGATGGTTTTTGTATCCCCATCCCTTGTTAATGAAACAAGTTTCAAGTTAATATCCAAGACTTTTGAGTCATGTTAGGATGTCCCGAGAGATTCAAGAAAACACTATCTGATTCCCCTAAAACTTTCCCTGTGCTAGGGAAAATTTAAAACATGCTGCCTAAGCATCACCTTTGGGAATAAATCAGATACCATGGTGTCCCTACATGGTCACTGTATGGGGATAATGGGTTGCATTAAGTTAAGTTGAAGAGGGACTTGGGCTCCGGCTATATATCTGGGTCCTATTTGCTCAAAGTCAGTCGTGCCTGCCACAAAGTCTTTGAATGCCATAACCCTTTCAGACTCCTGTCTGGCTCTATCTCTCCCCTTCAGGCCTTCGTTTGGGTATCTCAAGTAGGTCTTCATTGAGCACTCTCCTAAATAGCAAACCTTACACAAAATGCTCCCTGGATGCTTTCTCTGACTGAGACTTTTTATTAGAAATTTTTATTATCTGACCTTTACATACTTTATATATGACTAAGAGCTCCAGCAAACAGACCCTTCATGCCACCCACATCTCTAGTGGAGAACAAGTTGATATGCTTTCAGGGCCAAGGTCTGTCTGTCTGTGGTCTATGGGATGTGGGTCTCTCTGAATGAGTAGGAAATGACAGCTACCCCGACTCTGTGTGTCATGAAATACATCCCAGATCTAGAGTGAATCTGTAGCTGCCCTATTTATATAACGACTGAAGTGTCCGAACAGGTGACACATGTAGACAATATTATCTCCCCAAGCAGTGGTTCCCTGAGAACAATGATGCTTGAAAGGTCAAGCTTCTCTGCAGAAGACACTAGCTACTGTGACATGTCTTCTCTGTGAATCAGAGTGGACTTCCTCAGGTGGGATTATTCGGCACATGAGAGACAGAACTCAGAGCAAAATGGATTAATCACAAAGGGAACATATTGGTTCAATTAATTTGTCATGATGGTTCTATTCTTTGTGTGTTTATCTCTCTTCTCGCTCACTCTCTGTCTGTCTATCTCTTTCCCTCTCTCTTCTCTCTTCTCCTTGTACTCTCTTTAGCTCCATAATCATAACCCATGGTATTATACCTTTATATGACTGACTTGGAAGCAGTAGCCAACAATAGTTTCTCTTTTAACAAAATTCTCACCTCAACATAACAGAGTCTAATTCATCGTATCAACAAAGTCATGCTCCATTCCAAGTGAAGATGATGTGGTCAGAGGAATGTATGTCCTGATGTATGTTCTAGAACTAAGGGAGAGGCAAGACAGAGGGGAGATGCTCTCCATGTGGAGAGAGACTAGGAGTGCTTCCTCAGTATAAAACCATACTATTAAGTGCTGTTTTCCATTCTCCACTAGAGTTGTCTAAATTGGCAATGTTATCATAAAAATCAAATTTGTTTGTTTTAGCTTTAGGAAGCGTTACAGCAGCTGAAGCCCTTTGGGAGACTGCATTCCCAAACTATACTCCTGAGCAAAGAGTCTCCGTTGTGGTGGAACTTTCATCAGTCTACAGACTGAGAACATCTTTAGATCCTTGAGCTCTTCAAAATCCTGCCCTGTGATTAACACTTTGCTTCCAACTCCTACTGACACTCCAAGCCCAAGCCTGAGACCTAGTTTTGACAAGTAGAATAAGCAGGGCCATAAATTTGGTATGGGTTAATACCATTTGCTTTCTCCCATGATCCACAGTATTGAGGTCTTTTGTACAGATTTGCTGACTTAAGTTTATTAAAAGAACAGCATGTTTCTAATAGTAGTAAGCTTTGATTTGGTGAAGGAAGGGGAGTGTACAGTCCTACCCACTGTCCTGCCTCCACAGTATGAAAGCTATGCTAATTCTTCATCCCTCCCATTGACACTGCTCAAGATCTGCCCATGATATGGAAAGACGAATGACAGTGGGGAAGAGTATTTGCAAACCACGCATCTGAGAACTCACCAGGGTCTACAATAGGAAGAACTCTCAAAATTTCAACAGCCTTAAAAGAGACAACCTGCTTAAGAAATGAATAAAAACCATAAATGTCTATTTTACCAAAGATGATCACTTGGGGACAAATTGCTGCGTGAAATATGCTCATCATTGGTAGCCCTTAAAGAAATGCTAATAGATGTCAAACTGAGAAATCCCTATGTGCCAGTCATAATAGCTGTGGTAGAAACCAGTGGCATCACCCAGTGCTGGTGGAGACGTAGATGAACCACTTCACGTTTATGCTGCTTGCAGAACTGTAAGATGACAGGGCCATGGAACATGATTTTATTTTCAAATTAGGGACCAACTATGACGTGGCACTTGCCTCCTTTGTCCTTCTTCCCTGAAAATCGAAGAGCTATGTGGCAGAATAACCTGTCAGGGAATGCTCCTTGTGGCTTTACTCATAATGGCTACAAACAGGAGACAGCCCAGTTGCTCTTCATTGGATGAATCATTAAACAAGCTGTCAGGGCTCTTCAAAGGAATAATCCAATAGAAAGGAACAAAGGAGAGGGAGAGAAGAGAGATAAGAAGAAAGACATAGAGAGATCGAAGAGGTGAGGGCTTCCGTGTTTCATGGCCACAAAAACAGGATCTGGTGATATGGTCCAGTCTGAAGTCAAAGCTCATACAAAAGATAATGATTCAGTTCAAACCTGAAGGCAGAAACAGCCCAAGGCTTTGGCTGAGAGACCATCAGATGGTGAGCATCTCTCTTGTGGGGGACAGTGAGCATTTTTGTTCCTGTCAAGTCCTCCACTGGCTGGACTATATCCTCACACGTTCTGAAAGGTGCCGCATCTGTGTATTTAAACCTCATTTCATTTCATCTGCGATAGTGTTTCTGTGACTAAGTGGCTGGGCAACTGGCAGCACAGTAAAGATGACACACAGATAAACCACACCACTGAAAGGTACTTTGCAATGAAAAAGTGGGGGTGGGGTCACTATTCGGCAGAGCTTGGGTAATTCTCAAGTGAATTATGTGACATTTTCCAAAGTCACAAAAGGCTTTGTTATGTGGTGTGGTCCTGTTTATATAATATTCTCTCTTGCAGTACTTAACTACCTTCCACTGAGCTGCATCTTCTGCCTTTGACCTTTTGAGACAGAATCTCATTGTGTAATCCAGTCTGTTCTCCAACTTTCTACCCTTCTCCCTCTGTCTCTTGAGTTCTGAGCATTGCAGGCTCCACCAAAACTGAGTCACATAACATTAATACATGGGGGAGACTATCACATGGTTGCAGAATAGCTTAGTGGAGTTGCAACTGGTACTTGTGACAGAAGGGAGTAGGTAGGTCATAAAGGAGCAATCTGAGAAACAGTTGCACTCTGCACACTGTCCTTCAACTTGAGGATCCTGCTAGGTACAAGAGCTGATTACACAAGTGACCAAATAATGAGGAAATCACACACATGTGCACAAACATGCATAAAAACACACTAACACATGCATACATGCACATGCACAAGCACACGTATGCACACACATACATGAATGCATGAGCATACATATGCACATAAAGACATACATGCACACATACATGAGCACACATTTGCACACACCAATACACACATGCATGCATGCATGCACAAGCACACACATGCGCATGCACACACACAAGCACATGTGAATGCACACATATGCACAGACACACACACACAAGCCTGAATATATCAGCATACATATGCAGATACAGACACACACAGAGAGACACACAGACACACGCACACATGCACTAGCACACATACGCACATACAGACACATGCCTGCACACATACAGGAGCTCACAACACAAGACACACATGCGCACACAGATACACATACATAGACACTCATATGCATGCATGCATGAGCACACACACACACATGCATGCACACACAAGCATACATGAACATACACACACAGACACAGAGGAAAAACCTGAGAACTCAGAAGAGATTGATGCTCTCTGTTAGTATCAGTATCTTAAATTTGATCTCACACTAAGATTAATAACCTCACACCACTGGGGGAAACTGGGTAAAGAGTATACAGCATGTTATGACTCTATAGGTATGTTAAAACAAAATGTTTAATTTAAAAATAAATCAATCATTGGCAAGAAGAAAGAATCTGCAATAGTTTCATCATTTGGCTGGGATTCAGTTTTCTTCCTTAAGAGCTTGGTCACCAAAAGCCAAAACAAGAAAGATACTGGCAATCAGGCCTCTGGCCCCTCTGTATGATCTACCTCCACATCTATTTTTTTATTCCCTATCTGCCCCTTCATTCCTCAGTAAATGTCGGCAGTTGCCTGTGGATGTTCCTTCTGAAAACACACTTTACATTTCAGGTATTCACAGTGGGAATCTGTATTTCCCTTCTTCTCGTTTTTCTTTCAGCTGGCCAAGGGCACTGTCTCATAGATTTCCTGTTGGTATGCCCTCCTCTGCCTTGCTTCCACCATCATTGCCTTTGCCAAATCCCCCTCCTTTGCTTCTCACCTTGCCTAACTCTCTGGTCATGTGCTTTGCACTCTGAGACTCCTCCTTATGGGCGGGGCTTCAGCTTATCCCGCCTTCCTTCCCTCTGTGGGCAGCTGTGCCAGCCTGCCTCATGCATGGCAGCCATAGCATGGTCTTCTTTCACTCCCCTCTGTTCCCTCTGGAGAGTAGGAATCACTCAGAGGGTTCGTGGCAGCCACCAAACTTTCTGATGTAAGTGATCTTATGGGCAACCTGGGCATCGAGGGGTTAATGCTCTCTGGGTGACTTTTGTAAAATTTGAGAGCCACTGTGCAAAAGCTTCCAAACACTCTCTGTCCACTATTACATGCCTAGTTCCAAAACAAAGCCTTATGTGTTGTCAACAGTACCTGTTTATCAGCACAAGGACAGTGATGTACTACTATCTTCTTGGAAAGCTTTGGGTCACAGAGTCTATGAACCTCTCCTGGTGCAAAGGCTTAAAAAGGTAGCTCATGATCTTTGGGGTACAGCCAGACCTTGTGGCAGGGAGCTATGTTCCTCCCCTATGGTTTGGCCTGAGAAACTGTACCTCTGGGGCAGAGGCTCAAGCGAGTTGGTCTGGCTCACACTGCCTGTTCTTATTCCCTGAAGCATAGCAGACACAACCTTTAGAGCTCAAGTTTGGCAGATGTAGATTTTTCCCCTAGAGCCAGGATGTCAGATTCGGTGAACTGCAAAGGAATCCATTCTATGGACTCCAGTACATGTGTTCCTAGCATGGCTGGTGTGCTACTTCTAGCTGCCAGTACTAGGCTTAGAACAAAACTGCCATTGGTGAAGTCAATCAAGACCCAAGTGATGGAGAAGCATGCCCAGCATCCCTGTGCCCACACCTGATGTGCTCCAGTCAGATGCTCTTACTGTCCCAACTCAGGAAGAAAAAATATTCCAGAAATGCAGATGAGAAGGCAGGCTGGTTTCCTCTCACTTGAATATATTTTCTTGGTGGAACGGTTGGGATCTTTTCACATAGAATCCAAACTAGAGAATTTAGGACCCCAAACATCACCAATGACCTCATCTAACAGCTGAGGACATGCAGGCATACAAATGGAGGAGCTAAGTGCTCTAAGTTCAATGTCAAATGCCTAGCTGCTGTCACATCCGGGAACAGAACTCATAATGCCTAGAGAACATTTTTAAAAAGTTGTTTCAACATCTTTCAATGAATAGCCACCATAATGAAATTAGTTCTCTCATATGAAGAGGTGTGAAGCATGGAGCTTTCCTCTCTCTCTCTCTCTCTCTCTCTCTCTCTCTCTCTCTCTCTCTCTCCCATGAGAGCAACATGGTTTAAAAATAGCTTTGAGAAATCACTTTAGAGTTGGAAGTGGTGTTTTGATTCTGAGACAGTTGGGTGACAATTGACAGATCTACAGAATAACTATGTCAGGCTCATTTAGGGTTTGGAATATCGATCAACATGCTCAAATAAGCCCTACTGCTTCAAAATTGATTTGAGAACATACGAAAAAAACCCACCCTCTTCTTCTTTAAGAAGTTACTTATTTCTTGGTGTTGACCACTAAAAGGACCTGGAACCGTTAAAATCCCACAGTAGTGGGCATCAGTGATACCTCAATTATAGATTCTAAGTTTCATTTTCCACATGAATAACCAGTGTCTTAGAAGCTGGATGATGTAGCTCTTGGTCAGAACCGTACATGTGAGCTGGAAGCATGTCTTTGGGAAGACAAGGATGCCATCTTCATTCTGAAAAGTGTCAGGGATGGATGGGGAAGAGACAGACCTACAGTGGCTGTTCTGAGACAGTTGAAGAGTTCTGCCAATTTCTATATTTACTATAAACTGTAGTAGAGTCACACAGAGAGAAGGGGAGTTCATTGGTGAGGATTTCTATAAAAGAAATGGTTCCAGAAGAACATACTAAAAGGAGTAGAAGAACTGCCATGTGGCAGACAGAGAGGCTGGTGACTGAACCTTCCATGGACCACCACACTGAGCCCAGAGGTGGCCCTACGCTGATCTCAGCTGTCACAATGATGGATGGGAAAAAGTGGTGTTTGAATTTAGGAAAATATTATTTTGTTTGTGGTTTTATTTTAATGTTTGAATGAGGAAAACTTACACTTTTAAACACTAGGAGTGAATAGTCTAATGGCAATTGAGATGTTGAAGACAGAGAACGGAGATTAACCTTGAGCACTGGTGCTGACGCACAGGTAAAACAGAAATCCTCAGTGTCATCTTAGACACACAGCATCAGCACCACCCAGCCCTGGGTAGACACACAACATCAGTAATCACCCAGCCCTGGGTAGACACACAGCATCAGCACCACCCAACCCTGGGTAAACA
>NW_021620771.1:2379109-2405337 GCF_004785775.1 Grammomys surdaster | reverse complement strand
CCCTGGGTAGACACACAGCATCAGCACCACCCAACCCTGGGTAAACACACAGCATCAGCACCACCCAGCCCTGGGTAGACACACAGCATCAGCACCACCCAGCCCTGGGTAGATACAGCATCAGTAATCACCCAGCCCTGGGTAGACACAGCATCAGCACCACCCAGCCCTGAGTAGACACAGCATCAGTAATCACCCAGCCCTGGGTAGACACAGCATCAGCACCACCCAGCCCTGGGTAGACACACAGCATCAGCACCACCCACCCCTGGGTAGACACAGCATCAGCACCACCCAGCCCTGAGTAGACACAGCATCAGCACCACTCAGCCCTGGGTAGACACAGCATCAGTAATCACCCAGCCCTGGGGAAGGCACAGTATCAGCACCACCCAGCCCTGGGTAGACACACAGCATCAGCACCACTCAGCCCTGGGTAGAAACTAAATCAGACCTTTGCTCAGGTAAGGAGGGGAAATCATGCAATTTGCAGCGTCAAAACCTTCAAAGTGAGGCTGGAGTATGCTAACTTTTGAGCAGGCAGTAGAAGGGTAAAATGTGGCTTAGGGAATGAAGAAAACCTTGTTAACAAGAGGAGAAAGGGGCAGGTAGGGCTGTTTCAGGGAGGGATTGAACACAGGCCTACCTGCTGACATCTATCTTTTGGAAGGGGTGGTGGTATGTGAGAGGGGCTATGAAGTAGAGAACTTTTAACTCTTTCCCAAGACAAATACTTACTGAATATCTATAGTATACATTCTGATAACACACACACACACAGACACACACACACACACAGACACACACATACACTCACACACAAAAGAGGCCACCTTGGCCTTTGTATATTCAGTGGTTCTCAACCTTCCTAATTCTGAAACCATTTAATACAGTTCCTCATGTTGTAGTGACCCCATGGAACTATTTTTGTTGTTATTTCATAACTGTAATTTTGCTACTGTTATGAATTGTAGTATAAATATCTGTGTTTTCTGATGGTCTTAGGCAACACGTTTGAAAGGCCATTTGACTCCCAAAGGGGTTGCAACTCACAGGTTGAGAACTCTGGTGTAACCTTAACCAAAGCCTAACAAACTGACAGGGAGGTAAACAACCAGGGCAATACAGGAGGCGTGGCAAATGCCAAGCAGGGAATGAGGAGGCTCGTGGCCATTTGGTTTAGACGGAATGTATTAGAAAGCTATCCCCAATGGCTGGACTTGGATAGAATAAAGCCAGCCAGGCCCAGGAAGTGTGCCCTTGGCCAAGGACTGGTCCTTGCAGAAGAGTCTTGTGGGGAAAACAGGAGCCACAGCCTAGAGATGGAGAAAAAGGACACAACAGTCTTCACAGGGATTCTTTAAGCCATTGGGCCTTGTAAAAGGCTAGAATTTAATTAAATGTGAGGGACATTAGAGGCATTTAAGTACGGAGTTACCACATCTATGAAATATACAGAGATGTCACTGAGCAGTACCAACTACACCTTTGAATGCCAATGGAAGTCTTCACATAAATCCCCCATGCCTATTCCCGTGCTATAGAAAATGTGCTGAGATTGATCCAGTGTCATGGTTTTCTTTGAACTTCACGCTGACCTGGTGGGGTGATCCTGCAGCTGACGTGGACACCTGGGCTCCCAGTAGATCCACAGCCATTTCCTCTTGCAAACTCCAAGACTTAAGCCTCCAGTCCCCTGTCCACAGCACTCTTATTCTGGGATGTGACTTGATTACCTTTTAAGACCATTTCTATACTGTTTTGCCAAGGAGGGGTTTAAGGTAAGGGCATCACTAACTCCTTAACCTCAGGGGAGCTGCCAGAAGCCGAGCTCTGCTTCCTTAGGTGTCTGGCATTCTCCAGTGCAATCCACATGGCACAGGGGCCAGGAGTATGGTTCTGCCAGTGCCCATGTTCACCATAGAATGTGGGTTCAGAAGCCCACCTACACAAACACGCTCAACCACATGCTCTTCATGAGACCTTCCTTCTTTCTGCTTACCCACATCTTGCTTATTAGAGATGATTTTTTGACCAATGTCCTTAAGATTTTCTCTTTGAACATAAAATATCACTAAGTTTTTCCTTAGGGAAATGAGCAAATTTTATATAATGCATTTAGAACTCTCTGGCTGGTAGAGTTTGGGATGGTAAACAGTGGGCATGAAAGAACAGATTATAAACCCTGGTGTTACACTCCTGGGCCCAGGCTGCCTTTCACTCCCTGGACCACTCAGGCATGCACACTGTTGGCTTCTTGCTCCTAACCCAAGACAGTTCCCTCAGGGAGCAGACATGCCTTAAGTGTTACACAGAGTCCTGCACTCAGCTCCTCTGCCCGCTCCTTCAGGAACAAGCTTGCCCTACAGCCCGCCATACTATGAAGGCTATCACAGAGGATGGTCTCAACCCACTGCCAGGTCCACACAGCTAAGGAACACGATTCAGATGCATGTACAGCATGGGTGTGGGTTAGTCTGGCTTCCCCATCCTTCATGGCCCATATCCATCCACGAGCAAGTCTAAGTCTGTTCCGTGGAGTGAAGGAGGTGAAGTTGGATGAGCAGAGGGTGGGTGGCTGAAAGGTCAACCTTTCTCAAGCCTGCCGTAGTCTAAGCCAATATCACCTCCTCCTCATGGTGTGGGAGGCGGACAAAGCCTGGGATGGAGTTTGAGGGAGGATGTCTTCAAAGGCAGGGATTCCTTCCGGTTTGTTACAAAATCAAGGTGGAGCCTCAGAGTTTGCTGTTTTTCTGAATGCATTTATCCCCATTTTAGGTAGAGAGTTGTTTGCTGCTGGGATCTGCCTGCCAATTGAAGGGACAATAAAATGGCTGACGTCCTAAACAGCTTTCTTCTCTTCTGTCTTCTAGGAGGTGCTACACATTCTGAGGCTCTCAGCAAAGCCCACTTGGTTTCCAAGTCATGCTTTAATGTCTAGTGTTCATTATTATATTCATAGCAGGAACTAAGGCTGGCTTATTAAGGATAAACACAGCCCTAAATTCCCTAAGGCACTCACATGGGAAGATGCTAGCTGCCAGAACATAATCACCTTCTATAGCTTAGAATCTAGAGGTATGGCCCTTGCTTCTTCTTCTGGTCTAAGCCCTCCACTGTGTCACAGCTGTGCCATGCACAAGCTGTATGGCCCTGTGACACTCTTACCAACTGACCTTGAAGCATATCAGCCACTCCATCCCGCAGTTCTCTTCTGGTGCCAACCCATGCCTACCACACACCTCATCCGGTAACAGAGCTGGTTGAAGTACCCAGTACCCCAAGGACACTGTTCCACCACGTGGGTCTAAATAAGACTGATTCGGGCCATTGCTTCTTTGAGAAGTCATTTCTTCCATTTAAGGTTGTAGTGTCAGAGTCCCATGAACACTCACTCAGCAGGATCCCCTTGGGCCTCCAGACATGGTGATGGGTGGCCTGGCCCCATAAACTGTGAGGAAGCAGGTAATCATTTAACACAGGCAGGCCAATGCCAAGTCCTGGTCCTAACCTGGCTAAATACCTCCCCAGGCTTCTGTGGTACTAGGCTGAAACACAGCCCACCCCAACCCACCCTGTAAACTAGGCAGCCACAGCAAGCAATACACACCAGCAAGAACTGGGGGGAACCTTCCTCTCTCACTGCACTTCACATTCCTGACTTGTACTATGTAGAAAGCAAACTCCAAGTGGCCATCCTTTCCGTGGTATGTCTGGCCAGGGGAAAACAACAACAGCAACAACAACAACAACAACAAAAGCCTGTCAGCTGCTAGCATAAACACATATTTGAAACTTAATATAATGAGAAATTGATTTTGTGTCTAGGCACTGCGGTTTTAGATTTTATGCACGATGTCACATGCTGTTTTGTTTTCATCTTGTGGGCTTCTGAAGCATCTGATATTCTTGATTTGAATGACTGTGCTTGACTTCTGGTCCTTGGGTTACCTTCTCATCTAGTGGGGGCCTCCCTGGCTGTTTTACTCCCCTCCTCTGCAGAATTATTCCACACACAGGCCCGAGGAGTCCTGACATGGGTAACAAGACGTGCTGTAGCTGCCCTGGATTAGGGTGTGGCATGTCTCTCCTGTGCCCCAGCGCTGATACCTATGGCGGCAGGATTACACTATAATAAGCATTTTAGATAAATGGAAAATGTACATCCCTGTAAGTGGAATGTGAAGACATATTTATTTGTTGTTTCGTGGCGGTTTTCCAGTATCACAAAGTGATTCAAGTCTGAGCTCCATAATGGGTGGTCATTAAACATCCGGCTATGACTAAATGCCCTCAGAAGAATTCCAACAGGAGTAAATTCTGACAGAAGACCAACAGAGCATCCTCCTCACACTCAGCACATCCTTGTCCAGGCCATGTGCCTTGAAGGAGAGAGATTTCTGGAATGGATGGGTGTGCATATCAGTCCTGAGTTAAGGTTTAGATGAGATGCTGTTTCCACAGAGGCCATAGAGGCCGTAACCAGGTCTGCAATGGTTTCCCCTCTGAAACTCATGCTGAAATGTGTCTGCCAGTGTGGCAACATTGCGGGCTACCAGTCATGGAGGCAGAGCCCTCTCGAGTGGAATTTTTCTTATGGGGATAGCTGGGCTTCCATGAGAGCACTTTTCTGTGTCTTTTACACAGGCACACACACACACACACACACGCACATGCACACGCTCACGCACACACATGCATGTCACTGGTGTTTTTCACTACATGAGTCAAAACAGCACAAGGACCTCACCAGAAGCCTGGAAAATGCAAAAACCGTTTTATTTTCTTGGTCGTCCCAGCTTCCAGATTATTAACCAAACTAAACATCTATTTTTTTTATAGCTCACCCACTTAGTGTCAGCGAACCCTGTTATAGTAACCAAAAGTGGGCTGAGAAAAGGCTCATTTGACTTGAGCCTCCTTCAAGTGTGAGGTAGCCGTTCCATGTGTATTCGGTGATGCTCCAAGCACAACGCTCTGGTGCAGCGACTCTGTAAGGAGCTTTGGCCAGAGTCTTGCCTCTGAACATCTCACAGGCAGCATTCCCTTAATTACTGCAAGCATCGACTCCCACAGAAGCCTAACAAGATGCTGTCCAGTCCACGTGCTCTGTTCAGATGGAGCCCCGGCTGGAACAGAGTTTTCGGGTAGTCAGAGTGTCAGATCCAGGCTCCTAAGCCACCCTGAGATCTAGGCCTCTTGCTAGATTTGCCTTGCACAATCAACACAGGAAGTGCTGGTTTGGGGGCGAGAATTCCATCTGGAAGGTACTCACTTTAGCTCCCCAAAGAAACAACTATCTAAGTCCTGACAGCGTTGAGCACTGGGCTATAAGGATAAAGGTGAAGGAGATGGAATGCCTACCTTTTGGGAGATTCTAAATAAAGCCTACTTCACAGACTTAACCTGAAGCCCCTGAATATACCACAATGGGATGCAAACTACCTGGTAATCAAGTGCCAAGCACAGTCCAAAGACCACCATCCAGCTCCATCTCTCTCCAAAGAGGAGCTGAGAGGGGGTTGAGAAATGCAGGCTGGACCCAGGTCAGACCCGTCCCCAGCTTCCTCCACACCAGTGCATGTACAGCACCCCTGGGCTATCAGTGCCCTGGAGTGGGGGTGCACTGACTTTCACCACAATCAAAATCTAATGAGCTCCTACAGGCACTGCCAAACCATGTAGGCATCTGGAAAGAATTGTGGGCTCAGCTGGGAACTATGCTTAAAACAACCTTTTCCTGTAACATGCTGCTTTCTAAAATGGCACATCATGGCAGTTTGAGTCTGATTTTTAGAGGCTGACGTTTTCACAAATTCACACTGACTAGGAAGGAAGGGGAAAGGTACAGTGTCAAGGAGCTCAGTGTGCAGAGGAGTACAGCCTGTCCCCAGCAGCTGTCCCAGCATCAGGCAGCAGAGATGCCACCCTTCCCAGGAAGAAGCCCAGGTCTGACAGGGCTCCCAATGGGTGTTGGTATATTTTCAGACCCTGCCAATTGGCCAGTTCTTAACACACAAACACAATGTACTCTGATGCTGCTGCCTTTGGCGAAAAGAGATGGCTCATGTTTCCTCCCTTAGACTAGCAGCTGTACACAGAGAGGCTAACATTCCTGAGGGATGGACGTGCAGAAAGAAAGCCCTACAGCAGGACCATAAATTCCTGAGAGGTCAGAAGATAGTGTCAAGTGGGATCTTCCTTTTCATGATGAATCCCCTGTTGACCCACCAGGATGGGCAGTGGGGATCTCAGATGGAGAGCCAACGATGATGACTAAACTTTGGACTCTGTTGCTAGCCTGTGGTATTAGGTAAGCTGGGTGCACTGGATGCATTTTGAACTGATATTCTCAATGCAGAATGTTTTTTTCTTTTTAAATGACTGTATCAAAGTGGAGAGGCATCTGTATTCCTCTGTGGCTGTTGATGTTCTGCTTCACACATGTATGCACACAGCAGGCATTTGCTTCTCCTCCCACAGTGATTGCCTCAGTCACATACCTGACTGTTTTTCTGGGCCCCACACTGAGCACTGAGACATGCTGAAGGAAATGCATTACATTTGCTATGGTGGTTGCGGATACTTGCTGAGACTCCAGATCCCTAGATCTCACTTCCAGAGTCTTTTACATCTTGTCCACCTTCCCTCTCTCTGGGGAGTGTATCCCAAGTTCCTGGAAGGCGCTGATCTGTGCACTCCTCCATCACCCAGGCACAATGTTATGGGTTCCTCCTCTTCTCTGCCAGCCCTCGTTTTCATGCTTTCCACAGCCTGCTCAGCTCGGGAGTGTGCGTCTATCTGTCTGGGTCTGTGTATATTGTATGATGAGCCCTTGTCAGCTGGTGCTGATCCACTGACCTCTTATCTACCATACTTCTGTAAACCCCCTTCCTTCTAGGGTAGCAATGCAGTCGTGTCCCCATACCTTACTAGAGCATGTGCCTGTACAGGCTGTGACACCCCTAGGGACCCCTTCACAAGAACTCATCTGCTGAGCTATAACTTCACCAGGCCATGTGTTCTTAGCTCGATTCCCTCCCCAAGAGAGGGAATTCTAGCTTTCTCCACTATGCTGCCTCCATTAAAAGCAATTGCACCCGCAGGAACCTCTCAGTGGGGTACAAAGCCCCTCATCCCTGTGGGTTCTCGGGGATACTGAGAGCCCGCTGCTCAGCCTCCCAAGTGTCTGTCACAAACTGTGCTTATTTCATGACTGGAAAGTCCTATGACTGACAGTGGTAACAATCTCATTGAGGCAGTCATAAGTCTACTGGGACCCTGAGATGATGCCACACTGTCCCCTTCCTATCAGATGACAGGAGTTCTTCAGGCTGGTGATGGGTTTTTATTTCCATCTCCCGTGCAACCATTTGCATCCTTTGTGACTGAGCAAACTTTTTCCTCCAGGTGAAGCTCCAGGGAAACATTTGGTGTCCCAGATACTTTAAGCAAATTCTCCAGATCGTGAAGGACCTTTCTTTTGACCGTACTGGAAAGTTTTCCATCCTACCTCAGGCATTGTATGCTTTTTGTGTGTCCTTTCCTCCTGATTTTCTCCCCATGGATGGTTGACAATTATAGAGAACGAACTCTCCCCATTTTCAGTATAGCTTTTAACCTAAGCTTAACCAGCTAGTGTGTCTGTGCCTTTGAGAAAGTTGGTCAACTTCTCTAGGTCTCTACCACTAAGTGGAACAGCCAATACCTACCTGCCTCACAGTGGTTTCTGAGAATTGGAGAAGCATGCCAGGCTTCATGACGGCATTGTGCATATTGACACTGATGCCACACATTCAGGGACTTCTCGGACACCACCTGATTCACAGCCCTCCACTCCTGTAAGTCTGTGCTACAATTTGACAAATGTTTTGGAACTTTTTGATGAAAATATGCTCAAAATGTGTACAGTGGGAGGGGCCCAAAGCACAAGTATGTTTCTGTGGCATCTGTGCTTCCTGTCACTTGTCCCCGGGATTCATCCCAGTACCTACTGCTCTCCCACTAAACACCTGCCTTCCTGTACCAGAGACCACCATGTTCTAAAGCCTTGGCTGATTCCAAGTGCCACTTGCAAAGCCACCATCAAAAGCCCGGCTCACCCTCTTCCTGTCTAAGTCCTTTTCCATCCTTTCATTTAATCTGGCATGAATTTCATGCAACGCATCCTTCTTGTGTCTAAGAACAATACCATAAGAGCCTTCAAATTTTACTCTCTGGAAAATATTGAAGAATATTGCCAGGTTCAAAATGACATTTTTCCTTTGAGTGCTATCAGTTCTGGACATTTTTCTTCACATGCCTCATCAATACTGTATTTACCTAGTGCTTACACTATATTAGATAATATGATTTTTTTAGTTATTTATTTTATTTCATGTGTGTGGCTGTTTTGCTTGCATCTTTGGGGTGTACATCAGATTTATAAAATGCCTCAGATGCCAGAGAGGGCACTGGGTCTCCTGGAACTGGAGTTATAAGTGGTTGGGAGCCACCATGTGGGTGCTGGTAACCAAAGCAGGGTTCTTTAAATAAGCAGGAAATTAAATCACTATAAGTCCCAAGATAATATAATTCTAAAAAATAAAAGCAACACATAAAAAAAAGCAAGACAATAGCCATAGGCTACCTCATTATAGATTTTTCTTCTTTGTACGTATGACAGATAGTAAAAATAGTGAGGGAATTGACTTGTCAGGGGGATAGTTGTATTTAATAATAACACAAGAGTATACATGTTCAAAACTAGATTTTCATTTAGGAAAGAAATCGTCTGGAAGCAAACAAGACCCTGTGTGTCTATTGTACAAGCAAAGCATGATCGAGTCATGGTGGGAGCTCAGAGCTTAAACAGCTCACAGTGAGTGGCATCTGAACTCCATGAGCTAAACCTACAGGTACTTGGGCCCATCCAGCCTGCACTGGATCTGTCCAGTGGGTGAAGCCCATGCACAACTGGAGAAACTCAGAGTTGGCAGTTACAAAAGAAGAGAAGCATTGATTTACTTGTTTTGACTCCTATTCAAAAGCAACAACCACAAAAGTAAAAAGTCACTTGGCAAAAATGGAGTGAGTGAGGAGGAGGGCTGACCTCCTAAAATGAGGATGAGATGAGCCGTGTTTACTCACAGACCATCTGCAGGGCTGTCACAGCGAACATGGGATGCTGAGCGCCAAACTGATGTCGTGTGGGCGTCGTTTGAACGTTTGCCTCTCTGGGCGTCAGAGAGCAGTAACAGATTGTTCTAATTGAGACAAACCTTTCCCCTACTTTTCCCCTCTGTAACTTGCTTAAGTTGACACGTTTGTTGTTTCTCCTACACTTGACAATGACATCTGGGGAACACTCATTATGTTCTCAATATTTAATGTCGAATTAATGCTGAATGAATTAAAATTGTGCTTTAGGCCACTTTACTTATCTCCACTAACAACAGCCTCCCCAGCTGCCATCTGATTCACTCAGGGTGGAAATCAACAGATGCTTGGTGTGTCACTGATACAGAAAATGTGAAGACAGGGAGTTTGGGGGAGCCCTGGAGCCCCCTTCACTCCCAATTCCCACCAATGTGCTCTCAGCATCGTCTGCTCTTCATGCAGCTTTCCCGTACTCTGAACTGATCTCCATCCCCATGCCTTTGCTTCTTGGTGCTGTGCAGAAAGGATGTCAGGAATGTGTTTAGCAGATCACCATGACAAGACTTCTAGGAAGACTTGAGAAACAGATATCCCAGCACTGGGACTGTGAACAGACAGAGGCAGCCTCCTGAGGAGAAAGGATGACGTCAAGGACTCTAAGACGAAAAGTGATTCATGGAGTCACTGGGAAGTAAATGGCTATAACCACCTTCTGAGAGAATTAGTCCAAGGACTGCTGCTGGAGACCATGATTGGAAGTGACATCGGTGTTCATGACCTTCCCTGAAGGAAAGTAAAATGATTGAAATGGTGAATATATTCTTTGCTAGTCATGCTTTAAAAACCCCATCGTAACTGTTACATCGTTTGTTCTTTGAAGCATCTTGAGAAGCAGACAGTTTTATTTCCAGTTTAGACAGAAGACAAATAATAAAATGGAAATGGTGAGTTTCTCCAGCAGGCAAGTCAAATCTTGCACACAGACTGTGTCTACATCCTTCTCAGCCACTGTCTGTAACTTGAGTCCTGATCATTACCTCATTGGCTTGTTGTGAAATAAGTAATTAAAACAATGCTTAGAATTTAATGGATGATGTGCTGTGGGCTTCTATTATAATAGAACTGTTAAAAACTGTTCTGTGTGGATAATTCAACTTGAACAGACAACTCCAAAACCAAGCTGCCAATGCAAGTAAAAATCCAAGCTCTTCTTGGGATTAAAGGAGAGCTATGAGATGTAGAAAACTTGTATGGGTTTTGGTCTTCCATCCCAAAGATAATAATAGTTTTAGTCTGCTCACAATGGGCTATCACTACTTGTAATTGAGAAAGGCTGGATTGAACACATGCTGTCAGTAAATAACTGATGCAGTAAACTCAGGTCCAGTCACACGATAGAACCATCAGAAGCACCAGGAAAAGATGGGCAAATCTCCACATTGTTATTATGCTTGTCCTGGATATTGTTTGAAGTGAGAGAAGCAAGATGGACAAGAACACACACGTGTGAGACAATTACTCATTCAAGAACAAGACCAATAAACACATACATATGATTGGTCAGCACATACTATGTGTAATACAACCATGCAAATATATTGCACATACAATACAAATATCAACACAAATATATTACAAGAAGATAAGTAAAAAAAAATCTATTTGTGTGAAGAATTAGAAAATACTAACACGTGTTTGATGCTAAAAATTCTCAAAGAATAGAGGAGTGTGTTCAGCCTGATAGGTTTGCTATAGAATTCAGCTCACATTGTGCCTGACAGTGAAGGCTGCCTGCTGTCCCTGTGAGTAGACAGGACAGGGGAGTTCCTACCTCTCCATTCTTCCAGCCAGGGATGATGTTCTGCAGTGAAGTAAGGGGAGAAAAGAAAGGGCAAAGAGACTGGAAAAGAATGAATAGAAATCTCATATGGTAAGAACTGTCTTCAGAAAAACATCCTTTACAGTTGCCAAAAATACTTCTAGAATGACAACAAAAGACTTTGTCATGGTTACAGTGTACAAGATAAACACATAAAAACTATACTTCCACATCAAACTCGTGGAAATCAAAATTTAAAATATACCACCTTTTATAAATGCTCACAAAACAATTAATCAATAGAATATGTACAAAGTTTGTGGCTAAAAAGTACCAATGAAAGAACCACAAGACCTAATTCCAAGAAGAGCGTCACCCATTTCCTGGGTTGGAAGATTCCTTGGAAGTAAAAATTCCAAATTTTCCTAAGTTTTATGTGCAGGTCTAATGCCATCCTTGTGAAAACTATCGTAAGAATAGATATTTAAAAAAAAACATGACAATCTGAAAAACAAAAACTATGTAGTTCAAATTATTTTGAAAAAGAGAAATAAAATAAAAATCTGCCTGCTCTTAGAATATACGTAGTTATGAGTAATTGGGAGCCTTTGGTATTGACACAGAAGTAAACACACAGACTAAGGGAGCAGAAGCAGCCACTAAATGCATCTGAGGATACGCCCAAACTTTGACAAAGACGCAAAAGCAAGTCAGCAGAGGAAAGAACCTTCTGCAAATGGTACTGGAGAAAGAAAGGGCAACTGACAATATCCTTGCAACTCAGTAAAGAACAGACTTAAATGTAAAATGTCAACTATGAGACTGTCAAAATTGAAAAGGCCAGTAGGACAGCTCAGTGGTTAGGAACACTTCTTGCTTTGCAGAGGACACAGGTTCAGTTCCCATCACCCACACTGTGGCTCAAAACCGTTAGTAACTCCAGTTCCAGGATAGCCAATGCCCACTTCTGACATTTACAGGCACTGGGCACCCAAGTCATGTGCACACATGTGCCATGTCATGCACATACATGCACCCATGCTGTGCACATACATGCACCCATGTTGGGTACGTATAAGCACCCAGGCAAAACAGTCACACATTAAATTTCAAAGCAAAACTGTCAATGGTGTATTTAAAACACAAAGAAATTGAGCAATTCTACATTTCACGAGGAAATAATTCAACAGAAAAGCTACTTTGAAAATATCCAGCAGTTATTTACATTAGACACATACATACCCTCTTAGATATTTATCCGGAAAAATTATATGCATGAAATGTTTTAATGCAGATTTTCACAGCGCCTTTGTTCATAATAGTCAAAAAGTGGAAGCAGCCCTTCAGTGAGTGTCAGATAAAGGCATGCCCTGTTGCTCTGTGCCGTGGAACAATCTCAGTAGTAAGGAACATGCTAGTAATGACAGTGTGGGTTCAGCCATAAAAAGACCAAAGGGATCTCATCATGAAGGCTGGGCGCCCCAGGGGGTGGGAATTTTGAGGGTGGGGAAGTGGGAGTGGGAGGTAGGTAGGGGTTACATCCACAGAGAAGAAGGAGGAGGGGTAAGGGGATACCGGGTGGGTGGGGGATGGGGTAAGGGGACAACATATGAAATGTAAATAAAACATCCAATAAAAAATTTTTAAAAAAGACCAAAGGGAAAGGACAGATCATAAAATGTTGCATACAGTATGACTGCCATATGTAATATTGTTTTTAAAAATAATTTTAGTAATTCTTTGGGAACTTCTTATAACGTACATGATACTCACCTTAAACTCTTCCTGTTTAATCTCTCACCTTCTTATTCTCTGACTTTGTGCCCTTTTCCATGGTTTTACTTTAATAACACAAGAACTTCAATGTGTGCCGTCTATATAATCCTGAGTGTGACTGAGCTACCATGGAGTGTACTATTAAAGGAAATTGACTCTCCTGTCCTTAGGAGCCATCAGCTGCTCAGAGCTTCTCAGTTAGGGGTGAGAGCTCAGGAGTCCCTTTCCCTCTCTGTGATGGAATTTTGATTGGCTTGATTCTGTGCTTTTCTCTTGTGTAACCACATCAACTGTGGGTTTATGGACGCTTTGGTCCTGCAACATCCAGAAGACACTTTTCTGCTCCTGTTCTCCTCAGCCTCAGGCTCTTACAGTCTTATTACTCCTTTTTTGTGATTGCCCCTGAGCTTGGGGAGTGGTGCCCCTGAGCTTGGGGAGCTGTGTCCCTGAGCTTATGATACAGATGTCCCACTTGGGGTTGAGCACGCTACAGTCAGTCATTCCCTGCACCTTGACCAGTTCTGATTTAAAGATTAATTTTCATCCATTGCCCAAATTGACCTCACTGATGAGGTCTCAGAATTGCTCTAGTCCACAGGTATAAAAACACTGAATTAGAGGGCAGTTTGAGACTATGTCCATTCAACACAGGTGGAACAGTAGACTAACTCCTAGAGCCAATGATCTTCCCAACCATGGGTTCTTGCCCAGATTTTCAGTATCAGACATGTGTTTCCTCCTATAAAAGAAGCCTTAAATCCAATCAGAAATCACTGGTTACCTCCTGACATTCATGCCATGATTACACCCATGTTCTTATCTCGTCAGAGTAGTCATATCTTTTCTTTTCTCTTCTTTCCTTTCCTTTCCTTTCACTTCTTTCCTTTTTTGTCATCACAGAGTTCAAAGCAGAGTCAGACAGTAGATAACTTTCCACCCTCAGAAGCCTGCATATCATGTTCCAGTACTGTGAAAGCCAGCCAACTGCGAGAAGTTTCCTGACCAATACTAATGGATTTCTTCATGCCCTGGGACTAACATGAATGATGTCTTCAGCATTAGGACCTTACCATTGCATTCTGGTATGCAACCAAGAGTTATGGCAGTATCCTGCATTATTTTGTAGGTCTCTGAAACACCTCTAATCAATGACATAAAGAACAGTATTACCACCCTTGGCATAGGCTACTCCTTCAGCCCCTAAGACTTATATGATGAGCATAATCCCCTGTGTAGGGTAACTCCAAATGAACCATTTTATATGAAAAAAATGTGTGTGTGTGTGTGTGCATGCGTGTGTGTGTGTGTGTGTGTGTGAGAGAGAGAGAGAGAGAGAGAGAGAGAGAGAGATTAGTTTACTTTTTCAAGCATCTTTAGAGTTATCCCACCCCCAATAAAACACTGCCCTCCCCTCTCATCCCTTTCCCCACTTAAACTTCACTGTCTCATCCTTCCCTCCTCTTCATGTGACCTGAGTTCTACTACCCTCTGTCTCTTAAGATTGTTCCTCCTCCTTCCCACCAAGGAGCCTTCCTAGTTTTCTGGCTTCCACAAGTACTCCAAAGTAAACACACAAATTAAAAGACTTGACACTAAGGTCCACATATGAGTGAGAGTGTATGACATCTGTTTTTCTGACTGTGTGCTATCTTAGTGTGTTCTCCAGCTCCATCTATTTTTCTATACATTTCATATTTGGCTTTCTTTACAGCACCAAAAAATCCCATTGTATATAAATACCACATTTTCACTAGCCTTTATAGTCAGTTGCACAGACGTCTAGGCTGTCTCTGTGCCTAGCTTTTGTGAATAAAACAACACTGAACACAGCAATCGTAACAAATAGAGTTGTTTTGATACATGGCCAGGCGTGGTCTATCTGCATCATATAGTACATCCATTTCTAGTTTGGTCATTTTCTGCTGGATTGCTGAATGGTGTCTGCACTGGCTTCACTAACATGGCACTCACACCAATCTTGTTTAGATCTTCCCCACTCTACAAGCCCTTGTCAACATTTGTCAAATATTAGCCCAGATTCTCCTGGTTATTTCTAGGTCTCATTTGCTTAAAATAACTTTTTTATCCTCTTACTCTAGGGGAGTGTCTATTTTTGATAATGATATATGTTTCTTTGAGGCAACAAAAATCCTATTTTCTAATCTAATCTGCTTGTCTGCATCTCTCCTACAAGGACTTGAGGCTGTTAGTATTAAGAGTTATTATTGAACAATGTGTTTCATTTCTGCCTTTCTTGGTTTTATGGCATATTCTTAGACATCTTTTGATAACTTCCCTGAACATTTTGTTTATTCACTGTGACCTCTTGGGTGTGTTTATCTTTGTCTTCAGACTAAAATATCCCTTCCAATACCCTCTGCAGAGCTAGCTTAGTTCTCACAAATTCCTTTAGTCTGTTTTGCCTTGCTACTTTTTACTTTTCCTTCATATGAGTACGCAGTAGCTGTCTTCAGACACACCAGAAGAGGGCATCAGATCCCATTACAGCATTACAGATGGTTGTGAGTCACCATGTGGTTGCTGAGACTTGAACTCAGGACCTCTGGAAGAGCAGTCAGTGCTCTTAACCGCTGAGCCATCTCTCCAGCCCCCTCTGGTTTCTCTCCTTATTTCTTTTTTATTGTATTTTCCCTTGTACTGAGTGCTGAGCCACTTCCACTCCCTTGTGGGTTTCCCTCACCTATTCTGTAGGAGAGGCTTTCCACTGAGGGGTTGTTTTTGCTTTTTGTTTTGACTTATTGATATTTTCCTTTCCAACATCATCTGTTTAGGCTTTCTTCAGCAATTCTGTTTCTATTTTTATATCTCTGTTTGACTTCCTCATTTCATCCAGCTCTGTTTTGTTCTTTTTAGAGTATATTCATGTCTTCTTTGAATTTTTTACATCGTTCTTTTGAATTCTTCATCAGGTGGTTCTTCCAAGTCATTTCCATGTGTGATTACTTTGAGAAGAGTGATTTGTGGAATAGATAGGCTGTCTGTTCTTCATGCTGCTTCTATTTCTGCCCTCGGAGTTGTACACCTGGACTTAGTTTTGATGGCTGAGTCTGTCTTTCTTTCTTTCTTTCTTTCTTTCTTTCTTTCTTTCTTTCTTTCTTTCTTTCTTTCCTTCTTTCTTCCTTCCTTTCTTTCTTCCTTTCTTTCTTTTTTCTTCACCTGTTTTTATCTCTGTGGTAGCAATTTGAAGTTCATTGGAGGACTACATCTTTTAGGACTGAGTGTCCTTCCCTCTGTGTGACTAGTATTTAGGGCAAAGGGCTTTAACTGGAGTCTTCCTCTGATTGCCAGGTATTGTTCTCTGTCAGATAGAGTCTTTTACCTGGGTCTAAAGTTTTCCTCTCTTGTGAATTCTCTGTATACCTGTAGACATCACCCAGAGTCAGCTCTGGTCTTCTCACTCATTCCTAAGCTACTGCTTTTGCTATTGGGGGGTGTTCCTGCATATCTGTGGGCCTAACAATGTTGAATCTGGATCCCAACCTGGGCCTGAAGATTCCTTTGAAGAAAGAAGTTCCACACTCCCAAGCACCAATAAGCATTACCCCTGTTGAGGACCGACCTGCTCCCTGGATCTCCAGCAACTGATGGAACTGCTGGGGAAGGAGGAATTTCATCTGTGGGTCTAACCTTGAGTTGAATTCTTGGTGGTATTCTTGAAAGGACATGTCTAGACACAGAGAGCAATGATTCCAGAAATCAAGTAGAGCAAGGGAAAATCTAAAAGGACACACAGGATGCCCTCATTGATAGAAATACTCTACATCAGTGCCAGCATCCTGGCTGTGCTGTTGTCTTGGGTGAGCTGTGATGTATTTTATATGTTGTATTATATGGTTCCCTGTGCTGTGTGTAACATGGTACATTGTATCCTGGATGGAATGAATCCTGAACATCAAACAATGAAGACACAGGACTGGTCTTCATAATTTCTTATAACATTTCAAAAGTTCACCAACAGATTAATAAATATAAGGTAGATACAAGTGAATATTCAGTCTTAAGAATAAATAAAATCTGATATATGCTACAACATGTGTACACATTGAAGAGACTCTGCAAAATGAAATAAGCTATATGCAAAAAGATAAATATGAAATACTTGGAGTACTCATACTTTTAGAAACAAAAAGTACAATCATGGAAGGTTATTCAGTGGAGGGTAAAGGGGGATGTCTTAGTCATGGTTTCTATGCCTGCACAAACATCATGACCAAGAAGCAAGTTGGGGAGGAAAGGGTTTATTCAGCTTACACTTCCACATTGCTGTTCATCACCAAAGGAAGTCAGGACTGGAACTCAAGCAGGTCAGGAAGCAGGAGCTGATGCAGAGGCCATGGAGGGATGTTACTTACTGGCTTGCTTCCCCTGGCTTGCTCAGCTTGCTTTCTTACAGAACCCAGGACTACCAGCCCAGGGATGGCATCACCCACCATGGACCCTCCCCCTTTGATCACTAATTGAGAAAATGCCTTACAGCTGGATCTTGTGGAGGCATTTCCTCAAGGGAGGCTCCTTCCTCTGTGGTAATTCCAATTTTGTGTTATACACAAAACCAGCTAGTACACGGTGATGTTGGTGAGGGAGGTGTTTCGTTTCCCATTGCTATGATAAAATACTCTGACAAAAGCAACTTAAGGAAGAAAGGGTGTGTTGACCCACTATTCCAGGCTACAGTTCATCATTACAGGCAAGTCAAAGCAGCAGGAACTTGATGTAGCTGGTCATGTTACATCTACAGTCAAGGGCAGAGCACAATGAACTGATTGTTGTGTGGTCAGCTTGCTGTCCTCTCCATTCAATCCAGGAAACAGCCCATGAAATGAATCCTCTCCCCTCAATCAACCGAATTAAGAAAATCTCTCAGAGGCATGCCTGCAGGCTAACCTAATAACTAATTCTTTATTCAGACCCTATTCCCAGGTGATTCTCGATCACGTCAAATAGATAATTAAAACCATTAATGCATACAGATCCTCATTGCAGGATGATAAAAACCATCTAGAATTGATAGTGATGACAGTTGTATAGTTCTGAGAGGAGTGGATGCTAATGAGGGACACCCCTTCAGTGATGTTGTATAAACTCCACATAGAATATACATTGCTACATTATAAAAATGAAATCCCCCAAACAAAGCAGAACAGCATCAGAGAGATTTAAAGATCACAATTTGGAGAGGAAGAGAACAAGATGGGGGTGGGGGGAAGTAGACTCAATACGCTGTCCATTGGCAGATTAAGGTCATAAAGACTTGTTACTTAATCATGGTTCAATTACATTTAAGATGTAAAATCTCTACAGAACGAAAGGTCATTGACACCTCACTTTACTGCCTCATGGCATAAATCCACAAAATACACCGAAAAAAAAATAAAAGACTGCAAAAAGCAAATCATAAAAGTATAAATGCTTTCGTCATTGTCGTGAGGCCACTCTGAGCCTACCATTCGTGCGCAGTAAAGACAAAGCAAGTGAGGGCTTTTATTGATGTTCCAGGGAGCTGACACTTTCAACATGAGAGGATAAAAATACAAACATACCAGTAATGGGGAGAGGTGACAATTCTGTAGCCCCCCAGCTGTGAGTTCTAGAGCGGTCCACACAGATCTCTTTCTAAGTAGAACAAGAAGTCTTGCAAGTAATTCCACACGCAAGCAAAGCATCTCTGTAAGGTACAGGAAGGCAGGGTATGCAGAGTAGGCAGGATTTCCACGGTATTGTGCTTCTTGAGTTTGTGCTTTACCGTGTACCCCAGACTGAGCTCAGAGTCCGGCAACCTTAGCTGTCAATATGTACGGAGAAGGCAAGAGGAAGCTTGTCCTCCCAGACCACAAGACAGACAATAGATGCCCAGCAGGGTTATGCTGAATCTCCGCTCCGTGCTCAGCAGCAGCTCCTGTGCCTGTTGAGCCAGCCAAGCACTACCAAGAAATTCAGGCAGCACCATGTAAAGGGAATATGGAAGCCAACTAAGCTGGCGCCAGATTCCTGAGTCTCAATACCAAGAGAGCCAATAAAATGTTTGCCTTGAGCCTTAGATTTACAGACTTAAGAGTTAATGGCTTTCTTGGGCCTACTGCGACTTTGTTTCGACGTCCTAATGGAGGTGTGTGCTCATATCTTCCGCTAGGGGGCGCCAACAGCGTTCACTAATAAGGACATTGCCTACAGCCCATGACCTCTTATTATTACTTAAATGATACTCGAGACTGGGACTGATCCGTTTTTTAAGATGCTGCGGGGCACCCCTGCCCACAGGGAATGTGGTCAGCGATGTTCAAGGGCAACTTATGTGTACCACTCCGTCTCTAGCTATGGACGAAGTTTACCATACACACGTTGCTGCCATTGACTGAGACTTGGGAGGACCCTCTGAGGGAGGTCAGCTGTGGAGTAGCTAGACCACTCTGCTGCCCAAAGGATGGAGAGGAGACAAAGATGCCAGCTGACAGGGACTCTGTAGTCCTGAAGTAGTGGGGGAGACAGACTCAATGGCGTTCCTTAAAGAGCTGCCTTTGATGGTCCTGATGGCCGATTCTCTCTCTTTACTCAGAGGTTTTTGCATCTTACTTTATGGGATTCTGTGGTCTGAAATACTCCATAAATCACTATGCGCCTTTCAGAGTCTCTCTATACGCCTCATTCACACGTCCTGACAGCTCCCGCACCAGGAAGAGGTCTGTTCAGTGGCTGATGAGGCCTGGCCAGGCCCCCTGAGCTCCCATAGATAAATCTATCAGTCACCTGGCCAGACCATGTCCGTTCCCCAGCTCGGATCTATGTGCAGAGCTTGGGGCTGGATGATCAAAAGTCTAAAAATGTTTAATGACACCAACACTTTGCAGATTCAGAAGAGGGGCAGTTCCAGATTCCCCTGGCATTCTGGAGATTAAACAGTGGTGTGGCAACGGTGCTAAAGCCCGTGCACATTTTCTTGGCTCGAGTACAGAGTCTGGTATTAATCTGAGGAGGCCTGAAACAAAGGCTTAATGTGAGGCATGAAGCTATGCTGACCTTAGGGACTGGCATCAGACTGGAGTAGCAGACAGAGAGCCGTGGGAACGGCCCACATAGACAGCTTCTGCTATGAGCTACTGCCCTCCTCGACCTCGACCGCACACACCTAACCACCAGTCTACCTTGCCTTACAAGCCGCATGCTTGGGAAGTGCCTGAGCCATGCAGTCTGTCTTCCTTTATGGGTAGCAGGTTAGAAGGTAGGACCACGCCCTCTTTCATCCCTGTGTGTGAAGTTTGAGAGAATGGACTCAGGGAAAAACCAAAGGTATATATAGGCAGGAGAATGGTGTTGGATGACTTTAGAGCCTTAAAACATGTTAGTTCCCCTAGGACTGGCAGGACATTTATCTCCTTCCTAATTGTCCTGCTAGCTTGGGCAGACCCTGCTGAGCCCCCACCGGGTTTTACATAAAGCCAATTCTGTTTCCACTTCCTCTTCACACTTCCTCTTAACTTGGAAATCACGGCCATACTGAGAGGAAGCGCTAATTCACTCCAGTGTGGAAACAGCAATGCTTCTCTTTATGTGACCTTCAAACCATAGGAAGGGCTGCTCAGAGATTCCATCTCTGTTCCTGGTCTGATGACTCTTTCTCTAACATCAAGCATTGGACACTGCAGCAGTCCACACAGAGATATGCTGAGTAGTCTGTATATTCCAATATACAGTTTCCTAATCCAGGTATAAATCTCTTCTCCGTCCCTGTACAAACACATGCATCCCTTCTATGCCTGTATCTGCACAGAAGGCAGATGCTGCTAACTAGGTCACATTTGCTTTTGACTTTTGTCTAGTAACTGACTTTATCTCTCAGTTATGCCATGATCGCAGGAGCTTACAACATACAGCCCAAGTCCCAACTGTGAGTCTATGGAACCTTGCATAACCTCAACTGCCCCCATTTATTAAATGAGTCTAATAAGAGAACCCACCTCCAATATTTGTCGTAATTATGAAATTACATAATGCCATGAACATGGCCAGTCCTAACTGTAGTAGAAAGAAACGTATGTGTTCCTAACTCAGCCAGCCAAGGTGCCAAGATGGGCTGTCTTTTACATGTGTCCTTCTCAGGAGCCTGAGTCACGGATTCAGAAGTACCCAACTGATTTCTTGGTGTTGCTTGTATCCTGAGAGTCAGTGCATTATTTCCCAACTGTGTTCCAGGGGACAGCATTGTGGTGGTTTGAATTAAAATGGTCCCCATAGGCTCATAGAGAGTGATAATATTAGGAGGTGGGACCTTGTTGGACTAGGTGTGGTCTTATTGGAGAAACTACATCCCCAGAAGTGGGCTTTGAGGTTTCAAATGCTCAAGCCAGGCCCAGTGGCTCCCCTTCTCTTCCTGCTGCCTGTGGATTCAGATGTAGAACTCAGCTCCTCTCCAGCACTGTGGCTGCCTGTGTGCTGCCATGCTTCTTTCCATGATGACAGTGGAATAAGTCTCTGAACTGTAAGCCAGCCCCAATTAAATGCTTTCCTTTATAAGAGTCACCATGGTCATGGCGTCTCTTCACAACGATACAAAACCCTAAGACACTCAAGCAAGTATGACTGGCAGATCTGACATTAGAGGACATTGTGTATTGTTGCCTAAGTACTACTAAGTGCATGGTTTTATTCTTTGAGAAGAGGAGAAAAACACACAATTTTATAGTTATCCACCAGTCTCACGCACCAGTTCCCTCCCCAGACACACATTTGATGAGCTTGCCTCCTCAACCTTCACCTTCCTTTCTCTTTTCTGCTGAATGTTGAGTATAAAGGGCACAGGAGCCTGGAACATGCACCTCAACCTCCCATCAGGACAAGGTTACACTTCTGTATGAGGATAGCCATCCAGCAGCACTGTCATCTAGAGAATGGTTCTTTACCTGGACCTTGATCAATATTTATTCTCCTCAAAAGGGAAGTTTGGGAAGGTTAAGTGCTGTGTGTCCGTAATCCTAATACTTGTAGGCTGAGGCAGGAGGATCCTGAGTTTTCTCTAGCTGGGGGCTATACAGAAAGACCCTATCCCAGGAAAAACAAAAGAAGGAAGGGAAGAAAGGAGGGAGGCAAGGAGGGGGAAGGGTGAAAGAGAGAGAGGGAGAGGGAGCGGGAGAGAGGGGGAGAATGTAAAAATTACAACTAGTATCCAGAATGAAAGTAAAAGGCAAGCACACCAGTTAGACATGTCTTGTCCCATCTCCTTCTCTAGAGAGACCACCACCACCACAGGCTCAGAAACCTAATCTCATCCTGTGCTGTTCCTTTCAAGCTGCAGTGTGACAAATACAGCAGGTCTCTACAGCAGAGTCCCTGTAACAGAAACATTCCTACGGTGGAATGCTGTACCACACAGATTCTCGGCAGCCCTCTTGAGTGCATGCAGGATTGCCTTCTACATGTGCTCAGCGCAGTCTGACTTCACTAGGACAGCACAGCAGCCACACAGACACTGGGCAGAGGGCTTTATTCTCATCTGAATTTCAATAGGTGTAATTTGAGTGTAGAAAAACCTAAGGACTTCAACCAGGAGTCCTCTGGGTCCCAAAATACACTCTTGTTTGCCTAGACAGAGCAGGGAACTGTATTCAGGAGCAAGCAGCATTGGTGAGAGAGCCTAACAGGATTTTACACAATCCTTACCGTCCCCAAAGCAGAATATAACTCAGGCGTATGTAGGAGAGCTATACAAGACTGCTCAGGACAGGTGGGGCTTACCACTCATTGCTCACCTAGAGCAGAGGGTGACTTTCCTCTCCATTTCTCTCTCTCTGTATCCCTGGATCTTGACACATTCTCAAACTCTATAATGTACTGTATTCATCTTCCCATCCTCTGAAAGTGGCATTGAGCCCAGCGGCCACATGTTTATGAGCACCGAGAGAATCGATGTGCATTTTCCTCCATGGATCATTCCGCACTCTTTCCGCCCTGGAGACTGTCTACAGTTGGCTCTCAAAGCCAGCCCCATTAGGCTCAACCATTCCACAGCTTCAGCGTAATATCTCAGGGAACTCTCCTGAGTAAGGCTTGCTGTGCATTCACTCCTAATTACGCCCAGCATCACAGGACATATTATCTGGAATGACATGAGATCCTGTGCTGGAAACACTCATCACATAGACAAAATTATTATACAAAAATATTACTCTGACTCTGGTGTCATTTGAAAGTGGGAGACTTGCTAGATTTAGTGAGAGGGAAGCTATATATAACTTGTTTGGATGGAGTTAACCTCTGCATGGACTTCCTTGGGGATCCAGTGCATTTATCACACACCAAAGCTATTAGTGCCACGGCAGATTGTTGTAACACAACACACGCTTGCTGTCATCAGCCCCCAGTAACGCAAATCCAAGATGTTCACTTGGAATGCTATGGGATGTTTGGCAGTTCCAGCTCAGTGCCCACTAAATTCACTGCGCACATCCACATATTCCTAGAACTTGCTTCACATTTGTAAGTGCATGAAGTAAAACATCTACAAAAAAAATTGTAAAGCACCATAAAATTTCTGGTTTTTTTTTCCTAAATATCCAGATGTTTGACTTTGTTTAGTAAAAGCCTCTATAACTTTTACTGCTTTCTCGTCTCCATATTTAATCTCTGCTTGGAAAGCTATGGACCCATGTAAGATGCTTTCCCATCCAAAGCTCAGACATGAAGCTTGAACTAGAAAATGACTTATAAGTAACTCCATGGCTTCTCTTCTAGGCTCACAGTCAGTCTTTATGGGCTCTGGACACACTTCATAAAGCAGTCTGGGAGGCTGAAGCCAAGGCGCATCAGGAACATGAAAATCAGGGTCACCATAGGATCTCAGTGATACATGCTCACCTCTGCTCAGTGTTAGATGGGAAAGCCTTGCTCTCAAGTAGCAAATGTCAGTCCCTTAAGTGTCAAAGCCTTTCAAAGCATATTCTTCTATCTTACCCAAATAGCATTCGAGAGCTGACTTTACTGCCTTGTGTCCCTTAAACCATGTGTAGCAATCCTACATGGAGCCACACACCTGAATGGGGGAGGGGGACGTCTCAAAAACCTGATAATGCTAAAAGATTTTTGGAATGTGCAACAACCAAGACCTAATTCAAAGTCAAACATACAAAGAAACCCAAGGTGTGTGTTTCTGCAGTAGTGTACAACTTCACGTCAGCCATAGTTCTGAACGATGTCATGCGTCAGTGGCTCCGCACACTGCCCGAAACAACTGAGCTCAGATTCAAGACGACTGTGCAATATGGGTTGGAGTGGCTTTATGATACACACAAAGCTTTCTGCTCTTCCAGAAGCATAATGGTTTAATTACAGAAAACCAAGGCGTTTACTACCTTACCATTCTTCCACAATGAAGTACCTAGTTAGTGTATTTTTTAATTGTCTTGTATTAGGATGATTGATCTTAAAACTTGCTATTTCAGTTGCTGACTTGAGTTTCTTTCTTTTTTTTTTTTTTTTTTTGGTTTTTCGAGACAGGGTTTCTCTGTGTAGCCCTGGCTGTCCTGGAACTCACTCTGTAGACCAGGCTGGCCTCAGAAATCCGCCTGCCTCTGTCTCCCAAGTGCTGGGATTAAAGGCGTGCGCCACCACCGCCTGGCGAGTTTCATTTAAAAAAAAAAATCATGAGTTTTGACTTTGAAACTAGGACAATTTCTAACAATTTTTGAAATGGCCCTAAACATACTTCTTCTGTTTTATACTATGTATCTTTTTTATCATCAATTGATGAAAGTTTGCTCTTAAAGTGGAAACATATATACAATGATATACTACTTAGCCATGAAATTCTGGTTTCTTTTTTTCTTTTCAATTAACTTTACTATAAAAACAAAACAACAACAATTAAACAAACCTTGGGAAGTCCAAAACATCTCACACTGAAATTCAGCAGACCCAGAGACTCCATATCTCAGTGAACTCCTACACAGTTAGAACAGGGATTCTGAAGCTGGGAGCGGCACAGTGGACTTCACACTTTCACTACCGAATGTATTTTTATGCACTTACCACCAGAAGGGAGAAATCAATGGCAGAGTTGGGACTGGAGAAACAATAGCTTTATAGCTTCTCTCATAACTCAAGTTCATTCTTATTTAAATTTTATTTGAATTTTTATTTTTGAGACTTTCATGATCTATTTACTATTTACATCACTGTCCCTTCCTTTCCCCTTTCAACCCTTCCACAAGCCCCACCCACACACAGCATTCCTTCTATTTCTTACTGGGTTCGCATCATGCAATATTGTTGTATTTACGATGTTATAATTTTCACTTCAGTCACCAAATTCAATTTCTGAAGATTCTGTAAATAAAGATTATGCATGTCATTTCTTTTCCTTTTTCTTCCCAGACCTTGTGGCATTTCTTTTTCCATTTGTGTATTCTTTGCAGAAATCCCTAAACCAGGGGCTCATGGGAAACACTGAGAACAGTTACATTTCTTCCTTTTACCTAGATAACTTCATTCTCAAATAATCTTGCTATGTACCAACTTGCCAGCGGAGACCTTTCCTTCCTTCTGAACTATAAAATTAACTGCCAGTCCCTTGATTAAAAATAAGCACTCCTGCACCCTGGAATAGAAGTGAAATTCCTCAAGAAAGGGAAATGGAAAGCCTGTAGTGGGTACATAAGAGACTCAGTGCTTTTACACTAAGCCAAGATCGGTCTGGAACCCGTCCATGTCCGCCATGCTGTTCCAGCAAGTGCTGGGCCATGGAGCCATGCAAGCGAGCAGGTACAAGTCATGCCTGACTTATGAGAGAAGACTTACATGGAAGTGTCTCAAAATCTACTAGGGTGAAAATTCCTGACTTACCGAATTCACCAGAACAATCTGAATGCAAAAAAAAAAATAAAAAATAAAAAAATAAACCATATGTCTATACATCAATAATGGAAAAAAATCAAAGAAAAATCAAAATGCCAATTCTATTTTGGTATGAGAAAGGATAAGACAATAAGAAGCAAATTTGATTGAATCATAGAAGACACATGTTACCATGAATTGTGAAATACGGCTATTTATTACGGTCTGTTTATTACAGACCTTAGTAAGCTGAAAACACATCTTGTGCTCATAGATTGGAGTGCTTGATGTTATAAAATTGCATCATCTCCCAAATTTGTCTGCATATTGAATGCAATTATTATCAAAATAATAAGTAGGTTTCAAAATATTTTAATAAAAATGAACACACTTATTCTAGAGACTTATAATGCCCCAAATAATCGTGAAAAATACAAAAGTTGGAAGATTCACTTCCTTACTTCTAAACTTACTAAAAATCTGCAGTAATTAAAGCAATGTTAAACCAGCATCAAGACACAGATTGAATGCAGTGATTCAAAGTTACTGTGTTTTGATTGTTGACAAGGGGGCCAGGCAATGCAATGGGAAGCCTAATATTTTCTTTTCTTTATCTTTTTTCTATGTATGAGTGTTTTGCTTGAGAGAGAGAGGG
>NW_021620771.1:2361798-2378709 GCF_004785775.1 Grammomys surdaster | reverse complement strand
GCCAGAAGAGGGCATCAGATCCCCTGGAACTGGAGTTACAGATGGTTGTGAGCTGCCCTGTGGGTGCTGGGACGGAACCCAGGTACTATGGAAGAACAGCAAGCAGTTTTGTTTTTGTTTTACTTTTTATTGCGTCTTTGTGAATTTCATAACTTGTACCCTAATCCCATTCATCTCCCACTTTCCTGGTACTCACCTTCCACCCTTGAACCCCTACAACAGAAAAAATTATTCTTGTTGTGTCACAGTGTATCCCACAATATAGCCTTTTGTCCACACTTCTTTACCTACAAATGTTCTTTGCAGTGAGTCATTGATTTGACTCGAGGCCTCTGGCTTCTGCTACTCTATCAATACTGGAACTTCACTGGGACTCCTCTGGGATATCGTTACTGCTCTGTGTCTTGGAGATCCTATAGTTTTAGGTCTGTAGGACCCTTCATGCACTCCAGAAGTTCATGGATGGGGTAGATGTTAGGGTAGGCCAATTCAAAACTCTCAATCTGGGCTTGAGAGGTATCTGAGTTGGTCAGCCAGTGGATATCCCACTTTCATGCCTTCTAGGCTGGCTCACCAATGAAATGTGCCCCTGCCCCCACCAACCAGGGCCTGCTGTACCATACTGTCCAGGCAAGGAACAGGGCCTGCTCCCACGAGTGTTGCAGAGGGTGAGAAACATGCTAGTTCACCCACATTAATACCCACATATGGACTTTAGAATCTGTATATGAAAGAGAGTATGTAGCCTTTCTGTTATGGTTTATATATGCTCAGCCCAGGGAGTGGCACTATTAGAAGGTGTGGCACTTGGTGTGGGTTTAAGACCCTCATCCTAGCTGCCTGGAAGCCAGTATTCTGCTAGCAGCCTTCAGATGAAGATGTAGAACTCTCAGCTCCTCCTACACTATGCCTGCCTGGATGCTGCTTTGATGATAATGGACTGAACCTCTGAACCTGTGAGCCAGCCTCAATTAAATGTTGTCCTTTATAAGGCTCGTTTGGTCATGGTGTCTGTTCACACAGCAGAAAAACTTTAACTAAGACACTTTCTCTTTCTGATGTTGGGTTATCTTACTTTATAACATTTGCTAGTTCCATCCATTTTCCCACAGATTTCTTTCTTTTTTTCTTTTGTTTTCTTTTACATGAATAAAATGTCATTGTGTGTGGCTCCACATGTTCTTTGTCATCTTCTCTACTGATGAACATCTAGGCTGATTTCACTTCCTTGCTGTGTGGACAGAGCAACAATAGACATGAATGAAGAAGGGTCTCTGTAGTAGGAGACAATCCCGCTTGGGTGTATGCCCAGGGGTATTATAACTGGGGCATATCTTAATTCTGTTTTTAGCTTTTTGAGAAACCTCCACCCCAATTTCCCAGTGGCTATAACTGGTTTGCAGTCCCATGAACAGGACACAGGGCTCCTCTTTGCTCACACCCTCTCCAACATTTGCTGTTAACTTGTTTTCCTGGTAATAGACACACTACGTCCATATCTTGTATCTGAAATATATAAGCTCGCATCCAAGATAAATAAGAAATATTGAAACTCTAAACAAAACTAAACAGCACAATTAATCATAGGCAGAGGATTTGATCAGGCCTTTCCAAAGTGGATACTAGTGAATTAACACATTAAAAGGAGCTAAGCATCAATAGTGTTAGAAAAATCACAAGTCAAACCAGAGTGAGATACTGTTTCACACGGTGAGGCTAGCAGTAATAGTAACCGGTATAGACAGTGAAAAGTTCTGGGAAGGGCATGAAGAAACTGGAATCGTCATTCATCACCGAGGGGAGATGTAAACAGTGCATTCACATGGGGAAAAATTGGCAGTTTCTCAAAATACTAAACATAGATATAAAGTTACTTAGGAGCCAGAAATCCAACTCCAAACTATAGTATAGACCCAAGAGAACTCAAACTATATGTTTATACAAAAACTTTTACACAAATGTACCTAGGATACTATTCATAATATAACCCTAAGTGGAAACAACTCAATGTCCGTCAAGCAAGAAATGGATAAACAAAGAACATTATGCCTACTCAAGGAATATTATTCAGACATAAGAGATGAAATACAATATCAACATGTGACTGAGTGACCATTGGAATGAAAGAGAAGGAACGATGGAATGAGCTAAAGTAGGGGGAAGGCCACATATTACATGACATCACTTGTATAACGTGTCCAGAACATATAAATACATAGTGACAAACAGTATCTCGGTGAATATGAGTCGGAGGCTTACAGGAAAGGGGATCAAGAGGCAAAGATATGAGGTTCCTTTGGGTGGTGGTGACCACATTCATGTGATAAATGTCGTGATAACCGAACAATCACAATACTTGTAAATAATTATGGTGTACACTGTGACACTATGATGCATACATTGTGGAGTGATTAATTAGAGAAGCCTACATCTTAGATGCTTTATTTTCTTTGTTTTTAAGTAGCGGACCTACATTGCAAAGAAGCAGTGAGCTGGGAAGTCACCACAGTCCCGCTTGGTGACACATAGTTTCATACACATTTTCGGAGTGCAGCATGACAATTCAATAGCTGTATAAATAGACAATAAAGAAGCATTCTAAGGGGTCAATATGTCACTTGCTCTTGGTCTCTGTTGCTTTGATGAGAACACCAACACCCGGTAGATGTTCTTCCACGGGTAGGGTTACTTCTTGCTTCAAGGTGATATTCTCTTCCCTCTTCATTACTGAAGATCTGTCTCTGCTGACCCC
Organism: Grammomys surdaster; assembly: GCF_004785775.1. Classification (NCBI taxonomy): domain Eukaryota; kingdom Metazoa; phylum Chordata; class Mammalia; order Rodentia; family Muridae; genus Grammomys; species Grammomys surdaster. The sequence goes on along the minus strand of NW_021620771.1, from coordinate 2,375,957 downwards.
ATACAAGAGCTTTTCAAAGTTTCTGCAATGATCTAGCTGTCTAAGACTTCCCTTTAAATCCCAGGCAGGCTCCTGTTTTCTCTAAATAAAACCAAAGTCCATCATCCATTTTCTTTATGAGGTGTATTCAACTCATAGTTCTGGAGGCCCGAGATCCAGGGGCTGAAGCTAGTGAGGGCCTGCAAGTCCATGGAGAACACTGAAGCAGCGGGAGAAGCCATAAGGCAGGACAGAGTGAGATTGTCAGCTCCCGTCCCGCCTCCTCTTCTTTCAAAACCACCAGTGTCGTGATGGGATAGGAAGCACCATTATGACCTCATCTAAGCCCATTGATCTCCCAAAGGCCCCACCTCTAAATACCATCAATTTATGAATCTGTGGATTGTTTCCAAAGCATAAATGCTGGGAAACATACTCAGAGCTTAGAAGAACTTTAGGCAGCTGGGGTGCTATAGGAGTAGCCTTTCTTCCCTCCCTGTCATCCTAGCTGAACTAATCTTTGAGGCAAATCAACTAGCCACTGCACTCTAGAAATACAGAATTTCCTAGGCGACTCCAAATTGGAACAAAGGGTTAGCTGTTTTCTGGGGCCTTTTTTTTTTAAGACTTTTGGAACCACCTGTGTGTTAGCAGTGGATGCTCTGTGAGTTTTGTCTTAGGACAGCATTCCTTCTGTCTCACTGGCTCTCAGGGGAGCTCTTTCCATCTTGTGTGTATGTCACACAGATACTGGAGACAATTGACTAGAACTCTTTAACCCAGAACTCTCGATATCCAAACTCTTAACAGAAAAGTCCCTCCTGTGCAATTGACAGCAAAACAACATATCTAGAACTCATTCTGTTCCTAGTGCTGGGACACTAAAATCTTGTTCCAGTTTCTTCTATCAACAGTGAAGTCACTGACCAGGTAGCCCAAGAAGTGACTCCAGCCACTTTCCTCCCTCAGTGCTGGCTTGCAACTTCTCACCCCAACCATCTGCTCCTAAGAGCTCTCATTAGTCCTTCCTCTCTGTAGCATCTCAGCCTCTGAAGTTTGCCTCAACTTCCCAGATTCCACTAGAGATGCCCTGACTCAAATGCCTGCAGGGCCCCGTGGTTCAGCCCCTCAGACCAGATCTGACTGGATTCGGATTCCTTGGTGCATCTAGACCCCTCCCTAGAACATCCACTCAAGGAAATGGCCAAGTCTCCCCTGCCTATACTCCCTGGGTACTCAAAACAAATACATGGTGAATAGCTGAATGTGTATATTAGCGATTTGAAGCTGTAAAGACGTTCAGGGAGAAAAAGGACTGATAGCAAATAAAACAATGAGCAACGTTATAAGGGCTTCAACACTGATCAGATGTGCTCTCCCGAGGAATCTCTCCATGCACGTGTGGAGGGAAAAGTCTTGAGAGCATCACCAAATGCTTTGGCAGCAAGCTCAGCGGCCATTCCTCCCTCTGCTGAGAAACTGGCTGGCTCTGCTGTAACTAAGGAGGGAGGGACAGGCAGCTCCATCTGTCTGCACTCCAAATCCTGGTTGGCTGAGGACTCTCCAAGAGTTGACTTTAGTTTTCTTGACAGTACAAATGTATTTCTTTTACTTATTGGCAAGACCAATAATATCTTTGCCATATTCTTCCTTAACAGTGCCTAGAAAAATATGATAGTCTTGATCAGTGTTTGAATTTACAATGATGTCACCGGAAAAATAAGAGTTTTAAAACACAAGCACCTACTTTAAAAGCATCTTTCTCCAAGATCTGCAATTGTAGATCGATTCTCCCACAGCTTGCTTCCAGGGTTTGATTGCCCCCAAGGCCTGGAAATAATACATGTATTTATCTCTGTACGTGGTGGAATAGCACCTCCCCAACTGCCAAAATCCACATCTAGCCTATGAAATAAAAAGTTACCGGCTCTCTCTGCTGTAGAGGCAGATGATCGAATATTAAAGGACAAAATCAGGATGAAAGGCTTGGCTGGTGACAGGTCCCACTGCACCACTAATTTCTATTTTTAACTAAAGGAGATCAGGGCAATATTGTGAAACATATATTTGGCCTTCATGCACAACTCCTGAGCTACAACCCCTAAGTTCTCTAGAACCCATACAATGCATGTTCTATATTAACATATTTAACAAATGGTGTGATGGCAGAGGAGTTTCAAGATGGTACGTAGTCCCCAGGAAGACCAAGGCAGATTAGTCCCACCTCCAAGGAGCAGGAGGAGGGGGGGCAATGACTTAACCAATCATGACTATAAAGAAGGCCTTATGAACCCCAAGACAGATAGTAGCAGCTTGTCAATAAAGGAGCTCACAGAGGCCAGCAAAATGGTAAGATCTCCAAAGAGATCTATGGGGACAGAAGCTCCAAGACACAGAGCTCTGTCAAGGTCTTACCATGGGTATCCTTTATCTGGGAGTAAGTATTTCTTATATGGCAGTTTCTAAACATATTCCATCTTGAGGGAGGCTCATGAAACTCAGGAGAGAAGCAAACTTCATATGTCAGGGAAAGCTGAAACGTAGAGAATTCACAAGCCCCTCCCCACAAAAGATTCCAGAAGCAATAAACAACTGGTGGGGCAGGGGAGACTTTGACCAACTGAGTTGCCTTGGGCTGGGATGTTCTTTGATCTGTAAAACTGCTGCAGGTCATGCAGAGAGTTCCAGGGTTCCAGCTCCCATTAGCTGCCATCCACATCCACATTAGGGTGGCTTTCAGTGATGGATCTGCCTCTGAGTTGTCCATGCTGTTAACATCAGAAGCTGTTTATAGCCATCCTCTGAATCCAGTGATGACATCATCCCGAGGCGACAAGGACCCTCCTGTGTATATTGCCATGGCAACTGTCACACACCTGCCGCACATGTGTCATCTACATTACCTGCATCACTTGCACGCAACACCACCTAAGTTACCTATGTCACAGTCTGGATAAAAGACACGGACCCCGACCCATAGCTCTTGTTTCGCTTCCTCCCATCTTTTCAATAAACACCTCCCAAAGTGAGAACTGTCCTGGCTTGGCATGATCTGTTCAAGAATATACCGCTTTTCAACTAACATATGCTCCTGTAAGTAACCCAGACAAACTCATTGGCCAATCAAGTTGAACTTTGGTACTTTGTAGGTACTTTATTCTGTCATCCATTCTCTATGTCACACAGCATACTTGGCACCCAAACAGGGACAGAGCAGAGACAAGGGTAAGACTTGGGGAAATACCTGCATGGCCTTGGCTATGAATACTAAACCATGCAACCATGGCTGAAGAGCCTGAGGGTGGACACCTGTGAAGGCAATTCTGACGCAACCATCCTTTCCTGTATGGTGTGAGTCCCAGTGGGCAGTGAGATGTGTAACCAGAATGGAATCCTCTGAAGGAGTGTGTGTTGGGGCGATCTCTGCATGGCAGTCTTCTGTGTGATATAAAGGGACATGAGTGGGACCAGCTATAGGAGTAGAGAGAATCCTTGAGAATGGATGAATGTTTACAGCAGATAGTTCAGTCCGTGAGAAGAGCATGTAAGGGGTGGCAGGACTGGAAAGCCACTGTGGAGGATGCATGCATGAGATGTGGGCACTGGCTTGCCATTTCTACAGCTTGGAGGGGGGGAGGGGGAAGGGCAGCGCAAGTTAGACCAATTCATGAAAGCTCTTCTTGAGATGGAAAAGTTTGGAACCCATGGAGAAATTGAAGGGTGAGGAAGGAAAGAACAGGGTCATTGTGCCGCATGTCGTCACCTCTCAGGCCTGACCTTTAGTTGAGAGGAAGGGGAAGCTCATGACTTAACACGCAGACGGGGCTTCAGTTAAGGAGTTACGAGAGCCGGGAATACTCTGTACCTAAACTGCTTGAACTGGAAAAACAAATCATTTAAATAAGCAGTGGAGAAGCTGGGTGCCATCTAGGTTATGAGGTTATGAGCCACAGGGGAAGAGACCACTGAATAGTGTGGGAGCAGAAAAACACAGGTCTGTTTATCCCTTCTTAAGACAAAGGCGAAATAACCTGCTACAACAAGAGACCCAGACCATAGTGAACTGTGTCCTATGAGCCACTGATTACACTTGGTTATCACCAGCTGAGGTCCCCATAAATACCAAGGACTGGAAGACAACAGAGGAAGGACAGTTCTACTGAGAAAACTGGGCACGAAAGGAAGGAGATTCCAAGTTTACTGGACCTGATGGGATTGCATTCCCTAGAAAGTTAACAAGAAAGTTAATCCAAGGCGTTGAGACATATGAACTAGGAGGCTCAAGGGCAGGCCTGACTGGCTTATACTGGCCTATGGATAAGCTGAGAAGTGAGGCAATCCTCCGGAGGCAGAAAAAGAACAAAGCAGAGAAGAGGGTCTGTGCAGGTCACTCACAGGCAGATGTGGAGACCTTGGCTTTGAACTGGAGTTCCTAAGGATATTGACAGAGAACCAGTGCTGTACTAGTAAGCTTTCAGGAGACTTTAAAGCCTGAGCCACAGTCCACAGGAGGCACAAACAATTAAAAAACAAAAACAAACAATCAAACACCACAGTAAGTGAAAAAGACCAATCTTCCGGGGCTGGCAAGTCGTGCTCCCAGAGCAGACTGTGCACATTTTTCTCCAGCAGGAAAATATGCTGATGTTGGAACTCATTCACCCAGCCCAGATGTGGCTGAGGGGGAGAAAATGGGAGTGGCTACAGCTGTAGTACCGCTCCTCACATCCTGCCAGACCAAGGACCATCCGAGCAACCAGCTGCCACTGAGAGACAATGGCCTGACTTCAGCCCTCAGACTGGAGGAAGCTGGTCAAGGCAAGGACCCTGTTCCTATTGGCCCCAGGCAAATCAGAGCAGTATGAGCCAAACGCTCTTATCCATTAAGGGGTAGGGAAATCAGGAGGCCCGTTGCAATATCACAGTGTGAAGAAAATGAAACAGCTCGTGAGAATGTCTGAGGATTAGAACTCATGCCTAACACTGTAAAGCAAGACAAAAGTCGGTATGTAGGGAGATCATAGGTCACTGCTATTGGGTATGATACAATGTGCCTCAAACTGCCTTCCAAACAGTTGTGCCTATGATAGAGATTACTGTTGTTGTTGGCAGTGATAGGTCATGGAAGGAGATGTCTGTTTTGTAATGGATGCTGTGTCACAGAGATTTACAACCATTGGTGAAACTTCTGGGAATATATGATGGTTGCTGGGCATAGGAGCTCAATGCTGAGCCATAGGTGACATCTGTGTCACCCCTCCAAGGCTCAGGGAGCATGAAAGAGAGGGTGTGATGACTCTAAGAGTCAGAGGAAGGGAAATTTCCATAGCAGTTGAAATATCCCATCCAGGAAGGAGGCTCATGAGACTCAAGAAGTAAATGAACTTCATAAGTTTCAGAAAGCTGAAAGTTACAAGGGTCACAAGGCCCCTTCCCAAGGTTATAGAGGAGTAAACAGTAGCCAAAGGGGGAGACTTTGGCCCACTGACCTGCTTGGGAAGGCCTCTCTGACTCATCAAGATGATTAAGTTATGCTCCAAGGGCCCAGCTTTCATGAGTTGTAGCCCATAATGGGCTTTCAGGGTGCAGCCAGTGTTGAGTTGTCTACCATAAGTAACCCCTCGTTCATTCTCCCCTAAATAATCACAGGAAACTCATGGGCTAACCGAGTCAGGCTTCAGTGGTATTCTTACTTTGGCCTCTTTGTAGTTTCTTGTGTGGGATGAGTTGTCATTTCTTCTTCGCATCTCTCCAGGAATAATGTCATACAACAATATGTCATAAATCACTGTTCCAATCCAAATAAATTAGTAAACACGTTACCCTAAATTCTATGAGCCAATGGTGTGTCACAGGAATCCTGCCAGCAGGTCACCAGCAAGGCAGAAAAATATCCTGTGGATTGTGATTGACATTTGAGATGGAAAATGGACTGGGGGAGTCAACCTGTGACTCTGACAGTGGCAGCCTGGGTGGTCTTAGAGGGTACCCAGGTGCTGTCTGTGGCAGAGGCAACTGCTTGCCTGCTTGTGAGAAGTTCTACACACTGGAGAATCATACCCACCTTCTGTGGGGGAGTAAAGGAGAAGCTATGTTTGGCCTTGTCCTCTTTCTTGGGAATCAACGAGCTCTGTTTGTATTCCAGCTGGAGAGCAAGCAGGTGACCTGGATTTGGCCAATTACTTGAATTCAGTATGTTGAAACTGGGAAAAGATGCATACATTTAGAACTGAGAAAATACCCAAGGCAGCCAAAGAAAGGCGCAGCACTCACATCCAGAAAGTCATTCCTGTGGTTGCTTATCTGGGCTGTTTTCCCGTTGCCCAATCTCACCTGGTTCCAGTCAGTTCTCCAGTCTTGCCTGCCCACCTCCCCATGAACTCTGGGTATGCCCCTGTGAGTCCAGGACATTCCTCTGCTGCTTAAGTTATCCAGAACCTGGATCTGGTTTTGGCAACTAAACTTCAGCCCTGAGCCCTCTCTTAGAGTGGAAAATCCAGAGCAACCTGGCAGGTCCTGTCAGTCTCACTTCTGAGCTCACTCCTGGACCAGGCTCAGAATCAGAACCAACAAAGAGCTATTGACTAAATGAAGACCCAGTGTAAAATGTGTGTGTGTATGTGTGTGTGTGTCTGTGTGTGTCTGTGTGTGTCTGTGTCTATGTGTGTCTATGTGTATGTATGTGTGTGTGTATATATGTGTATATACATATGTATGTGTGTGTATATATATGTATATGTGTATATATGTGTATGTATATATGTAAGTATGTATGTGTTCATATGTATATGTGTGTGTATGCATTTATATTTGGGATGCTGTGCCTTAAAGTTGGAGGATCTGGAAGGACCCTCGTAGCTCCAGGAACTCTGCTTGTCATGAGAGACGCCCTTGAGTCTATTTGTTCAGATTCTCTGGCATGAAGTAGAGGCTCCAGTCACTTGTCTTTCTCCTGGGTAATGCTGAACAGCTGCTCTGAAGTGAGCACCAGATGAAGCTCTTATAGCTCCCCTCTAAATGAAATGTAATAAAGATGACTTTCCCTTTCATAAACAAGGCCAGGAAGCCTGCCAAGGGATCTTGTCTTCTCCCTGCTTGGGCAACTCGCTGGCATCTCAGACAAGGCGAGGAGAGGGCAAATGCTCCCTGGAGACACCACCCCCATCCAGGCAGCTGCCATTGCACATTCCCCCCAAGCTGCTGTGAGGTCAGTTGCTGCTGGGCGTGGCGTGCTTTGCACCTCTGCAGAGCCAGGCTGATCCTACCCTTCCAATTACTCCTCCCGGCAGCATTGTGGAGGGTGGAGGCCCAGTGGCTGGAAGTCTGCAGTCTAAGGAATGAGACAGATGCAAGGCCACATTTTACAGACAGATGACAACGTGAACGCATGTAGAACAGCCTAGAGGTGTAAGAACGAGTCAGGGTGACATTAAAAAGGGAAAGTGCCTTGCATGGAGCCTGTAGGGAACAAGGGACATGGCTTGCTTTTCTTATGGGACCTAGAGAACTACAATTGATCCTCTTCATAGAAAACTTCAATATGGAAGCCATGATTTCCCATCAGCCTGGCTGTGGGCCCTTGCATCTTTTCTTAGGCCAGGTTGAGATGAATGAAATGCATAACAATCTTAGAGACAATCGTGCTCCTACCACTCAGAGACATATGTAAGGAAAAGAGAACAGATTTGTGTGTTTATAAACGTTATCATTATATTCCTCCAGAGTTTGTATCTTCATATACAGATAAGGATTCTTACAAATATCAACACTGTTCTGTGCACAGCACATTTGTAACTAGTCTTTATTCTTAGAATATATCCCTTTCCCAAATCATTGCCTGACTCTCCCATGTCACATTTAACGGTTGGGTACTACTTAGTCACATTCCTGTAGAGAATGCACATTCATCACCTTTGGACCATGTGCCCTTTAGCCCAGTGAACCAAAGGTGCTTGGTAAATGTTGACTACGTGAATGGTTAAAGCTATGTGGCCAGATCAAAGGCCATAATTCCCTTCATGCCTACTGAGACCTTGACATTTGGCTAAGTCATGAAAATCAACCACAAATGTTGATTATGTGGAATATGATTCCATATATATGAACCATTCCAAATAGACAAATCTACAGAGATAAAAAGTGAGCATCTAGAAATGGGGTCAGGGCTCAGGGAGAGTGATGGCTAATGGGTATTTTTTCCTCAAGAGATCGATGTAAGTGCCCTGAGATGGATGATGGTGATGACATCAGGTACTGTGAATATTTCAGGAAGTATTACATTGTAGGCTTGAAATTGGTAAATTGCTTGGTGTGTGAATTACATATCGGCAAAGTTGTTATTTACAGAAAATAGAGGAAGAGAGGATGGACTAAGAGAATTGGAATAAGGAGGCAGGGTTGGCTTGCTTCTCCCAGAGCCACTTGTTATTGTCCCTTGGAGCCACAGGGTTCTTCATCAACACTTCTGAGCAAGATCTGCCCTAAATCACTGAGAGGAATGCATCTTTAAACAAGCAGCTCACCTGCTTCAGGTATGCTGTGTCTCCACACAGACTAGGAGCCATGACTCCTGCTTTATTGATCCTTAGATACCTTCTGGGTATTGATTTACTTAGAACTCTGCTGCCAGAGCCAGGAAGCCCCACTTCCTAGCCCAAGAATCTCAACAACCCCAATCTCCCCACTATAAATGTCACCGATGATAAATTGGAGGTTAGTCTCCAATAGGAAATGGTGGGACCCTATAACGGGACAGGAGGAAAGCAAGACCAGGCAAAGCTCTCAGCCAGGTGCCTTAGGCTGGAAAAGAGGAAGAGGGCAGAAATAAAGGCTGGGGTCAGGGATGCCTTTTCTAAAGCTCCCATCTCATCCTGGTGGTCTGTATCTATCACAGGATGAAAACATCAGAGGGAAGCAATTGACCTCACAATGATGAGTTAAAGATGCAGAGAAAAGATACTCGCTTCCTCCTTTGTGGAGAGAATGTCTGTCCTACTGAACCAACACAGGACCCACAGGGCCCATGGGTATGGCCTGGCGGGCCAGAACTCTCAGAACTCAGGAAGAAAGCCTGTAGACTTAGGAGTCTCTCCCACAACATCTAACATCAGGTAAACTAGGGCAGCAAAGCAGAGACATGATTTAAAGGAATCCATTAGAAGAGGGATGAATCACTTCCACAGCAGGTCAGAAACACTTGGTAATGGTTTTTAGTCTAGTAGAAATTGCTTCAAACTACTTGCTTTCTCTGATTGCCATTGCATGAGCTGAGGTGGGAAAACATCTTCTTTGGAGAGTATTTGGGGTATCCCTCACTCAGGATGCCCTCTGAGACATCTCAGGGAGGCCAAGCCCATTTCTGGTCCTCAACTCCCTGAAAGGAAGCCAATCAAGTCTGAATACTGTGCCACTTCTTTCAGCCCTCCAAAGAACCATACAATCAAAATCTTGATTGTTTTTTAGGACTAACTCTGACTGAGCAGTTTTCAAAATCCTCATGCATGGATTCACAGAACAGTAAGATGGGAGACAGGTAAAGAGATAATGAAAGAGAAACTAAAGGTCAGAAATGCCTGGACTCAAGTCACATATGGAAGGGCTATATTCAGCAGCTTCTCAGAAGGTTCAGCCTCCTCTATCCCCAGTGCTGAAGCCACTGCCTACACCACTCAGGAGGCATTGAGCTCCCCCAGATCTCCCCTCAGTTAAGACTGTATTCCCATTTCTTTTGGGCACTCATCATCTTTGCAAAAGGTCTTGGTTCTATGCATGAGCAATATACTCTACTGAAAGTGTCCTCTAAAGCCTTTGGCCTCCCAAAGCTAGTGGCCAACTATCACCTATGCTGGGAACCAGCAGCACAAGAAGAAAATTGGGCCCAACTGTATATGGCATGCCCCAAAACTCTAGGGACACCTCTCTCTACCAAGAAGAGAGCTTTGTCATTTCTTGGGAAACACATGCTTCTTTGAACTTGCCACTTTTAATAGAAATATGCACACAGAACTATTACTCCACTTAGGAGGAGTACAGCTGTAACAATGGATGAGCACCCACCCTTAGCCTCTAAGCTGGGGATCCAGAAGGAGGCAGGGAGACCTACCAGAGGACTTCCCATTGATGTAGCATTATCTCCAGACTCCAAAAGCTTTGAAAGGTGTTCTGACGTTGAAAAACAAAAGCAAAACAAGAAACCTGGAGGAGTCCTCCTGAGACCCACACAGCCTTTTCCTAACCTGGAAAAAGAATGGTTTCTTCTGGATCTCCATAGAAACCAGCAGTGAAAAAATGCACCAATGGCTAAGTGTGGTCCTCAAATCCAGACAAGTATCTTAAGTTGCATATTATACTACACTCCAAAGCTTCTCAGGTTCCCCCACAGATACTGCCTTTGCCCCTGGAAAGAACACAAATTACCCCCAAACTCATCTTCCTGGGAGCACTAGTGGGTAGCTACCTCCTCATTATCTTGCTCACTAAGCTACTCTGAGGACCAACCATAGTGTTTTACCCTAATGAAATGAAAACAGATTAACTGCTCAGATTAATTGTTTACATTTTTGGCTTCATTATAAGAAGGAAATAAAAAGTCCACATCACTCCAAAACCATAAATTCTGTTCAAATGCTCTGACCCAATCAGTTAGCACCGTGTGTTTCTGGGCAAACATTGGTACTGGGCTTGTGGGACATTCGGCCTTAGTCCCTGAGTCCTGACTTTGGGAGCTGATAGTGTCACATCATGGGGTGTGTACCTGACTAAGCCAGGTCAAGTCTTGGTGAGTCAAGCAGGGTGAAATGTACATTCATCTGCACACAATAACTTCCTGGCTTTTCTGGAGAACCCTTGGTTAGCCTGGAAATGGTGGTCTTTCCCTGAATCCCTGTAACTTCTGGGCATTTAGGGGTCAAGTCTGGAAGTGCTGTGTATACAACATATCCTGTGGGGTATAATCACATACCAGATGGGTGTTGGGGAAACTCCAGGGGCACACAGGGTTTTATGCATGCCTCTTCGGCCCTCCTGACTCACTCTCTTCCTTGAGCCTTGGGCAGCATATGGCTCCCAATAAATACTGAAATTACTACTCCTTTCAAATAAATTAATACAGAATAAGGAAGTGCATTGCTATGGCTGATCTTGATTGTCAAATTGATCATGGTGGGGGGAGTTGGGCATGAGATGGCTCAGTGTGTGGGCGCTTGGCTCCAAACCTGAGAGCCTGAATTTTTAGTTTTTAATTAATTAAATTATTTATTTACATCCCAAATGCTCCCCCCTCAGAGAGTCTCTCCCCCTGCCCCTTCCTCTGAGAAGGTACAACCCCCTAGGTATCAGTCATATCAAAGGTTAGGCACATCCTCTCCCACTGAAGCCAGGCAAAGCAGCACTGTTGGGGAACAGACTCCATAGACAGGCAACAGTTTAGGGACAGCCTCCTGTAGCCGTGAATTGTTAATCCACATTGAGATCCTGGCGGGTCCTGCATGCTCTGCACCCACCCAAGAGCTCTGGATTCACGAATGAAAGACACATGCATGCAGTCATATTTTTAATATGCTTTACTAGCTCAAACCTCCCAGCAGCTAGCACATACTCCCCTCCAGTACTCCTGAGTTAACACTTTATAAATCTGTATTTTAGATTTGCTATCCTGCTTCCTTCTGGGCAGTCCTCCCATGGGGCCATTTTTCCTTTGCACCTACATTGCTGGATGATTTCTTTCCTGCAGCTCTTAAATCTGATCTCTTTGCTTCCAAGTCATGGCCATTCTGTTCCTTCTCTCCTTACTTGCCCCAGAATCCTAAAAGTCCTGCCTCTTTCGCCCTGCCTAACCATTGGCTGTTGACTCTTTATTGATTAAAAACCAATTGAGAACAGGGACCCTCAATGTCTGGACATGCAGATTCCTGTGTGATTTGGGGAGACAAATTAAGACAAAACATTAGAACTGATCCCCAACAGCCTCAGCTCCAGTTCTTGGGGGACCCACATGGAGATTGAGCTCCATATCTGCTACATATGTGTTGAGGTCCTCAGTCCAGCCTGTGTATGTTCTTTGGTTGCTGGCTCAGTCTCTGAAAGCTCCAGGGGTCCAGGTTAGTTGATTTTGTTGGTCTTCTTGTGGAGTTTCTATCCCCTTCAAGACCTTCAATCCTTTTCCCAACTCTTCCATAAGAGTATCCAACCACCAGCCAATGTTTAACTATGAGTATCTGCATCTGTTTCACTCAGCTGCTGGGTGAAACCTCTCAAAGAACAGTCATGCTTAGCTCCTGTCTACAAGCATAACAGACTATCATTAATAGTGTCAGGGATTGGTGCTTGCTCATGGGATGGATTTCAAGTTGGGCCAGTTATTGGTTGGCCATTCGTTCAGTCTCTGCTACATCTTCGTCCCTGTAATTTTTTTTTAACAGGACAAATTTTGGGTGAAAAGTTTTGTGGGTGGGATGGTGTCTTTATTCCTCTGCTGGGGGTCTTGCATGGCTATAGGAAGTGGCCTTTTCATTAGTACCTGAATTTTTAATCCACTAGGTCATGTAAAATCTGTTAAGTATAACCCATTTAAAGTAGAGATATTTACAGGGAGCCCTGCTCCAGCTCCTGTGGATATATAGAAGCCCTGGAAGTCTTGGCTGGTCCCCCATCAGAAAAAGAACTATTCACTGTGGCCCTCAGTGTCCTCTCTTCTAGACCCTAGAGTCATAATATGACAAAACACTCGAGAAAGATAAAGTACAGGAGGAAGAGATTTTGGTGCAGGGTTTCAGAGGGGTTTCATCTCGTTGTGGCATTGGGAAGGCTTTGGAGAGTCTCTAGCAGAAGAACATGATGGATCCTCCTCTCTGCTGCTGAAACAGGAGGCTGAACCCTGTACCAGGGACAGGGGTAACTATGAAAGGACAAACCCTATCTCCTAAAGGCTACATAAACTTCAAAATATCATCTGTAGCTGAGGACCAGATGGTCAGATCATGACCCTACCAGTGATGTTCCAGATTCAGCATTAAAACTGGTTCACACACACTTCACATGCAGCTGGGGGCTTCTGGCCTGGGCTGCAGAGGCCAGGAGTGCTGCTCAGATCTCTGGCTGACAACCATCAGGCACTCTCTGCCTGAACTAACGCCAGCACCAGTGACCAAGAGAAAGCTTCTCTCAAAAGCCTTCTGAGGTCATGTATCCATTCTACAGTTACCAAGCATTTATTTAATATTTGCAAAGTGAGTCACAACAGTCAAGAATCAAACAGAACAAAGTCTCTAGTATGGTAGCAACAAAAAGACAGAGAAACTAGGAAAATCCACGGTGTGTCAGAGGGTGACAGGTGTGTTAAGGAAATCACACCTCTAAATGGGGATCATTCACAGACACTTCAATCACATGAGCTGGGAGGCCCATCTCCAGCAAGGCCAAATTTAGACAACATTTGACTGGAGACTTACCACTGACAAGGAGCAAGCCATAAGAATGCCCAGTGGAAGAATACTCCTGACAGAAAGAATAGAAAGTGCAGCTGTCTCAGGCAAGAGCACATCTGCCTTGTGTGTCTGCAGGACAGCATGAAGTCTGGCCGGCAGAAGTAAGAGAAGGCTTGAAAAATGCCACCTATGTCAATTCGAAGGTTCCTTGAAACACTGTGGGACTCAGTTCCTATCCCAACAATTCCAAACTGTCCTCTGGTCCAGCTCTAGCTACTCTAGGAGCTCTGAAGGCCAAAGTCACTCTGACGATGGACTGGAAGCCTCCTTTGCTCCACACAGTCTTGTTTTCAGTTCCATCTAGATGGAGAAGATCATCTTTGTGTTCTGAGCTCTTCCCCACTGCAAAAAGGTTGTGTGGTCAGAGATCTAGAAAGCCTCACTGACGATGTCTGAAACCATCCACTTGAGAATTTAGAAATCCCTTTCTTCTTTGTTTTTTTTCTCTACTTGTTGACTAGTTTCATCACGGGAACTAGAAAACTTTTCCATGTCTGAGGAGACAGTGCAACACCTCATGCACAGCCTGACATATTTGCCACTGTAGATGGACATGCATCTCTCTCCTCTCCTCTCCTCTCCTCTCCTCTCCTCTCCGCGCCGCGGCGGGGGGGGGGGGGGGGGGGACACCCGCACCCCACAACACACCGACAAACACAAGAGCACAAAACAACAAAAGAAAAAACCCCACCAGCG
>NW_021620771.1:2352418-2361698 GCF_004785775.1 Grammomys surdaster | reverse complement strand
CTCCTCTCCTCTCCTCTCCTCTCCTCTCCTCTCCTCTCCTCTCCTCTTCTCTTCTCTCTTCCTCCCTCCCTCAATAAGGATCCTGCAGCCTGACCAGGATGAAAGCCTAACTCAGGCACTGCTATGGACTTGGAGAAACTAGCTTAGGACTCAACACTGATCAGGGAACTGTGTTCAGGAAGCACCAGTGTGAGTCTTCTTTGAGGTGGCAGGCTTTGAGTGTGGCTTCATAGGTAGAAGGCAGCTAGAAATTGAGACATGACAAGTGAATGAATATACTACTCTCATTACCAGAAAAGTCTACAGGATCCATTTTAAACCTTAAAAATAACTTCTGCCCCCTTTTCCTTCAGGACTCAACATGTTGTCTGTTCCTAGAATTTAGTGTTAGATAGAACTTTAAATTCTGATGAGGAACAGATTTGCAAATCCTTAGGGATTGCTAGCCAGCCATCCTAGCCTGCCAGGCAACTCCAGGACAGTGAGATATCCTGTCTCAAACAAGAAGAGTATATAGGGCCTGTCTTAGCGTTTTACTGCTGTGAACAGACACCATGACCAAGGCAACTCTTATAAAGACAACATTTAATTGGGGCTGGCTTAAAGGTTCAGAGGTTCAGTCCATTATCATCAAGGTGGGAACATGGCAGCATCCAGGCAGACATGGTGAAGGAGGCTCTGAGAGTTCTACATCTTAATCTGAAGGCTGCTAGCAGAATACTGGCTTCCAGGGAGCTAGGATGAGGGTCTTAAAGCCCACACCCACAGTGACATACGTACTCCAACAGGACCATACCTTCTAATAGTGCCACTCCCTGAGCCAAGCATATACAAACTATCACAGGGCCTGAAGAGTCACACCTAACTCAGTCCCTGACTTCTACATTCATGTATATCTGCTCTCATGTACACACACACACACACACACACACACATTCACTTGAGCATGCACACACATGGGGTGGAGGGGCAGGGGCAGAAATAGCATTACCACAGAAACCATGCAAGGTGAGTTTGCTTCACAGCTAAAAAACCTAAGTATTTTATAAGCAAACCTGACTCTCTCTCACTGTAGGAGTGAGACATCATTTTCTATTTTTCTAGACAACAACCAAGCTTGTCCTTCACTCTGCCAAGGCCATGAACATTTACTTAAAGGTCAATCTGGTAAAACAAACAAACAAAAAACAAACAAAAACCCTCAGCATGGAGTATGAAAAGCATGCAGAGAATTATCTCCAACAGAAATAAGAACTCAGACTGTGACTGGGTGGAACTTTAGAAATGCCTCATTCTTGATGAGAAGGAATGAACAGTGGAAGCCTGGAGACAGGCTGTCACTGAGAGATGAACTTGGCCTTCCTGCCTCCGCTATCACATCAGAAATAACAAAAAGTGCCTAATACACAGCACAGGCCAATAAGCTCAGGAATGAATGTTCCTCCCACAGGGTATTTTCGTGGGAGGCTGCTGGCCCCTGCTTCACAGGATGGGGAGCTGCTCCATTCATCACTGACAGCAGCTTCTGGCTCCAGGCAGTCACACAGCCAGCCTCTGGAGCCACATCTCTGGGCAGGACAAGTAACTGGGTGTTTAGATTCAAATCAACATTTAAAACAGCCTCATGGGAGTTTCCATAACCTGTGAGACCAAGCAGGCTGCTAGCTGTAAAATCCTATGAGCTGACTACTCTTGTGCTCACAACAACTTTAAGGGAAACATCAGCTTGTTCCCCTTACTGTGCCCTCTGCTTATACAGGAATAGGAATGGTTTGCTAGTCCATTGGATTCGGGTTAGATACAATTTACTAGGAAGGAAACCACTAGGCATTCAATTTGAAAATATGAGTTAGTTTTAAGTGACACCTAAAGACAGAAAGATTTCCAGAGAGAAGCCAAAGGGGGTGGCCACCACTTCCTTAGGAAGTCTGGGGGTGATGGGGGATCGCTGTCATGGAGGGAGCAGAAAGTGTCAGAGTTAGAGGTACAAGCCCAGCCCATCTCAGGCATGGGGTCTTTCCCTTCCCCTGGGCTTTGGGTCCACCCTACCTGCCACTGTCCTTTCTTTCTTTGATGCTATGTCCTACAAATGTCCACGAATACCTTTTAAGTGTCCAAGCATGATAGTACCTTGAAAATAATAGGACATACAGTTGTCACACAGTCTTGCAGTTCCACATCCAGACACATCACAAAGAACTCAAGGACTTGAACAAATACTGACATGACACTGTTCACTGAAGTTCTAGTCCTAACAACAGAAAGGTGTCAACAACCAAATATCCATCAACAGGAGAGAAAGTGTGAGTTATAAACAAGAGAATGGAGCCCGAGGGTAGAGCTCAGTGTGCTTACCATCTGGGTTCCATCCCTGCCACCACGATAAAAATATTAATAATAAGCAAGAATATCACTCAGCCTTAAAAATGGAAGAAATAACAGCATACACTACAGCATAGGTTGAGTTTGAGAGCATCAAGACTTCACTTAGATACAGTACCAAGAATAATTAAATTTATACCAGTGGACTGCAGAGCTTGGGGAGGGAGAATGGTTATGTTATTATTCAACTGATACTGGGAATTAAGAAATATTACTGGAGATGGAGGGCGGTGATGATAATAAAAAAAATTGAGAATATCCTGAACACTCTTGAAATAGACACTTAAAAGCACGAAGAAGTAAAAGTTATGTGTGTTTTACCACCATAAGATGAGAAGAGGTGCGTGCATGGTGAATCATAGGTAGAAAATAGATGGCATGTTTGCTCTTTAGCCAGATGTTCGGGCGTCACGTTGACATGGCCACAATGCAGTGATGGAGAATTGGGGGATTGAAGCCAGGACTCAGAGTCTCAAGTGACTGCCATAATTATAGCATTTCATTTCCTGCTTATAAAGCAAGCCGGGTTCAGGACTAAAATCAATATTCTAGTGAGCGGTGATTAATTGCTTCTCTCGTGTTTAAATGGCCCTCTGCTCTACCTTGGCTATTGTTCTGCACAAGTAATTAGGATGGCTTCCACTGCCAAGGTCCTTCTTGTGCATGCTCTGGTGAAGGGAAAAGCGAGGGGCCTTTTCTGTTCGGTGTCTAGGAGACTTCAGGCTTGTGGTACTCTAAGCCCAGCACCTAATGAACATCGTCATCCTCCCTAACCGTCCACACCCCCTTGTTCTTCTCACTGATTCTGTGATGTGCATAGTACTTTCGTTGCCTTCTGGGTGAATCTCAGTAAGGCTTAGGCATTCTTCCAGAGCTGCACAGCTTTATTCCTGTAGCAAACATGTGCTCTTCGCTTCCTATGTTCCAGACACAGTGACAGGCTCTGTGCCATGGGCTTCAATCAAGTTGGTGCTGGCTCTAGAGAGTCAGCCTTCCTGACCAGGAGATTTGGGTAAGAAACTGCAGTTTTGTTGCCTCTGCAGAGGCTATCAAGAGTGTGAAGGGCCACAGTGGGGTGATCAGGCCACTATGGCTACAAGAAAAGGATGTGGAGTAGAGGAAAAGCAGCAAGAGTTCACATCTAGTCACACTGACAGCACCCAGAACACTTCAGGCATGTAGTGCATGCATGCTGCGGGGTCAGGGACACAGAGGTCTTGGGTTTCCTCCTAAGGAAAACAACAGCCAGGGAGGAGAGGAGCAGGAACAAACATATGCTTTGAAAGGTCACTGTGAAATTTCCCGGGAGGCTGGGGTGTGGGAGTGGAGGGCAAACATGGCGGGAGAGGAGACTACATTCATCTCCGTGGCTCCCTTAACAGATCATCACTGCAGAGTGCCTAAAAGCAACATCATTTACTCTTTGGCAGTTTTAGGTGGAGAGAAGCCAGTGTCAAGGTCATTTCTCTTGGAAAGTTCTGGAGAAAAATCTGTCCCCAGCTTTTCTCCGAGCTTCTGGCGTTACCCCTCAGTGTTGCTCCTTCGGTACTTCCCCTGGCCTTGCCTACGCATTGCAACTTGCTCACACCTGCAAAGGCTGAATTTCTAAATGAGGTCACACTCACAAGGGTTGGGAGTTGGATGAGTGTTTTCAAAAGACATAAGCAATGTAAACCAGAGACCAGTTGGATCTGCTTGGCTGAGAAACAATGAGGACGTAGCCAATACCACAGATGAGGAGCAGAGCCCTGACCGAGGAGGCAGCCTGGGGGAGAGGAGTGGAGGTGACGCTGGGCAGAGGTGGGGAATGGGAGAGCGCTCTGTCTTTCAAACTTGAAGAAAATGTGTGGGCAGAAATAATCCCAATTCCCTCACAAAGTTGTAACTCTTGTCTACAGTGCGGAATGCCAGTTTTTCTCATGACAGTAAAATCGTGCAAGTCTGGCCTCCAACTCTCTCCAGCCTCATCACCCACACCCTTGCTTCTCCAGCCTCATCACCCACGCCCTTGCTTTTCCTGGCAAGATGTACATACGCATAGACTAGGAAGTCATTCATCCCACTTGCCCACACATCCACAGTGAATACATCAGCATCTGTGGGTTCCTACAGGACAGGTTTTCTCCATGGTTGAGTCTACCTGATGAAGAAACCACGGCAGAGATGTGCAGTGTCGAAGCAGGAGTGGTCCTACCTGTGGTGTGTCTCTACCTATCCACTCGTTGTCCCTCATTCCCTTATCTTTCATCTTGGGGACAAGGATGGAGAACTTGCCTCTCCACTTCTATAGTGTGTTGACTATAGTTTTCATGTGGTGATGACACATCGCATTTAATGAGCATCTTCTATTCCACACCACAGAGTGAGCACAGAAGGCAAGGTCCGTGGTTCACTCAGATCCAAGATCCGGCTGGAACTCATTTAGAGTACAGGTGCACAAGAAATATTTGCTGCTAAGGGGCAGTACACACCTATGATCGCAGCATTCAGGAGGCTGAGACAGGAGGAATATTGAGTTCAAAGCCCCTGTTCCACACAGTGAGAATCTGGTTCAGAAAAAAAAAAAATCCGTTGAACAAAAGAATTCTAAGTAGACTCACTAAGTCCAAACAGGAGTGAACTGAACAGGCTCTGAGCCAGCAGACCTGCGTGTGCGTGAGGATGTGATGCAAGCATCTATGTTTGAAATTGGGGATCACACTGTAGGACTGCTGTGGTGTTTTCATGAAGTCATGTTCAGACAGGATCTAGCACACTGTGGCTTCTGAATAAGGTTAACTATCATAGTCCTTCACAAGAAGCCATAGTCCCTTCCAATAGACTGTCCTTTATAAGAACGAACTGAAGGAGGTGAGTCTGTATAGTCCCCGCCTTCCCGTTATTGTCTTTCTCCATGGTCACCATGAAATCACAGCATAGTGAGAAGTATGGACACAGTTCACTTCAACCTTATGAGCTGAATGTTGAGTGACCATGAGACACTGTCAAATCATCAAAAGACACCTCCAGGAAGAACTTAGAACCAAAGACATTCCTATAGAATACATGCTGTACAGTTTGCAGGCCTGTTCCACAGCCCAGCTTTGATTGAGCCTGGCTTCCAATCTGTATAAATCTGGACAACTGGATTGCCTTCCCTAAACCTTCTGTCTCATGTGGATTGCTGTAATTGCAAATAGTCCCCATGGACAGATCAACCCAGTGGGTGAAGCACAGCGCTACCTACAGCCTACCTTGGTGGTTTTTTTATCATCACTGTGAAAGTGGCAGAGTGGAGGAGAGGCGCTGGAGCACCGCAGTGACAAATCTGTTCTCTCACACAACCTCAGTCTCCTTCTGACACCAGAGGAGACCCCAAAGCCTAGGAGAGTGTGCTGTGGTCAGATACTGTCCCCTTAGATTCTCCTTCCAGGAAACTCCCCTGGGTCCTGACAGAAGGCCCTGTTCCAAGCTGGAACCAAACTACACAGCACCCAGGAGGCAGCCACTCAGCAGTCAGAGGAGGAACACCTATATGGCACAAGAGAATATGAGAAAGAAGCATCCAGATTATCCTAACCCCTTGGCCTCTCTGCTAGAACACCCAGCCACCATGTGGTAGCACAAACCACCACATGGCAGAACAGGCCTTTCCTCCACTACTTCTAAATCCGCCATTAATGCCTTTTCCTCTAACAGGAATGCCTGGAACAACAATGTTTGTGCTTTTCAACCCAAAAATTTTTGCTTTTTGTTTAAATGTCTCCTTTTCACTCGTGATATATTCTCAACATTTTTTTTCAACTTTTAAAATTTCTTCAAGGTTTGAAAGTCATCTAAATCTACTTCCACAGGTTAAATCAACATGCTGATCACCACCTTCCAACTCGTAATTAACAACTAGTTTCCTTTTACAGACAAACTGTTGCTGCCTACATAATTAATATGATTTTCTTCCTCAGTCAGCTAAAACAGACTCAAAGGTGACTTCTAAGACTAAAATTTTCTCAAACACCTTTACTTTCTAGGATCTCAATGACACACCATGACGTACCTGATCCCAAGTAGCCTAATGCTTGCTACACACCCTTTACAGACATCCCCCTGCTGGGGTGCCGCTTCCCTGTTGTGATTATTCTACAGGTGCTCCCACAAGTCCAGCAGAGACTTGTAGAGCCTCCTGGAACCTGCCTAGGATGTCATGGTGTCTTCCTACAGCCACACCACCTGACTGCAGATTCCAGAGACATGCTGAGATCCAGAGACACATGCCAAGATCCAGAGATGCTCACTGAGTCCTATAGACAGATTCAGACCTTCCAGCTACAAATGAACTCTTTTGCCAAAGTCAAATAGCTAAAGTGACGTGTTAGTAAAGAAATCATAATGTCTATTTAGATTAATCAGATGTCATTATTCTCAAATTGTACAATATATATTTAATTGATTCAATGATCCCTTACCTTCCCTACACCCCCCCCTTACAACCCACAGCCGAGAAAAGGAGAGGGATGAGGGAAGAAGAAAGAGGCCCTAGCAGCACCCGTGGGAGAGACTGTACTTGCTTAGCAGACTCGGCGGCCTGGCCAGCTTGCTTGGAGATGTGGGTCCTCGTGGCTGGAACACAGAGATCCTCTAAGTGAGAGATTAAGGAGCTGTAGCTTTAGTCAGCATGGGAGAAGCGCGGAATCTTCACTGAGTCGATTCCTCACAGCACCGGACAAGCAGGGCAGGAAGCCCGGCTAGCTCAGTCGGTAGAGCATGAGACTCTTAATCTCAGGGTCATGGGTTCTCCATGACCAATATGAGCCCCATATTGGGCACCAAAATGTGGGGAAAATTTAAAAAGGCCGCCACAGCTGTGGTGGGTCCCACATTCAGGAGGAATCCTATGGTTCCAGTGGCCTGGAGGCCTTGGCAGCAACAGGCCACAATAACACGAGGAAGTCCTTGGTTCCAAACAGGTTTATTGTCATGGCGGATGATAGATGGATCTAGGTGTACCCCCCAGAACTCAGGGCAGTCCCGAGTTATATAGGGAAGGAGAAAGGGGGAGGATTGGGGGAGGATCTGGGGGAGGCATGTTTAATTTGCTCTACCCTCTGGCCTTCATTAGTATGTAAATCCCTAGGGCCTGAGGCCTATAGCCTGGCCTATGTAATTCTATGGAGACCGTGACTGCTTTTCAGGATCCTGGGTTCTGAGGGGGCACAAAACTCCTTCCGGTTCTCATGCAGAATCCTACCCAGAATTTGCAGAGTCTCGGGGTTCTAGGCACCTGCTCCACCATGACCCAGGATACCCTTCGCAGTACCACACTAACCAACAGTTTTTAGTTTGGGGTGAGCATCTTCAGAAGCATTTGTAGGGCTCTGCAAATTAACACATGTTGTCCAGTCAAAGGTCCATATTTTAATTCTCATAAACATTAATTCATGTGATCTGACCAGGGAGATCTTGTAGCCATGGTGCCATGAACTAGAAGATAGAGGGTACAGCTTCCAGTGTGGCTCAGGCACTGTGGTTGAGTGGCTTTGGTTATCCCCTTTCCCATGTTGGAACCAGCTGTCTTCCCTATAAAGATTGGGCTGAAGAACTTTACATATTGGGCTGGGTTCCTTCCAAAAAGCATTTGGTAACGTTTTGCTTTCAAATTCCCAAGCCCTCCTTCATCTCTATTCTCATTTTTAAAGAAGTGTGGGAACTAGAATTTGGGGAAAGCTCACTTCTGAGTGAGTGTTCTGTGTCTTTTCCTAGACTTAAGGCTGTACCACAAAAGCTCCCTGCTAACATAGTGAAAATACTTAACCTCAGAACCCTCCTTTGGGATGGGACCCAGGAACATCTGTAAATTTAACAAGCTCTGTAGGTGATTTTTTATGATTACACCAAAATTAGCCTAAGCAGCCTGAAAATATAACCTCATAAAACAGCTGCTGAAAACCGAATGTGATTCTGCTCTTAAAAGGCATATCTTCAAGCCAAGGTCACTGCTGGGAAACTGAAGCCAAGACTCCAAGTGCACATGGTGATGACCACCAGCCTTCTCTAGTGGAGTCTGTGGGTGCTTTTAAACCTCAGAGGCTGATATGGGTATTTGGGCTCTGGCATCTACAGGGTATGGCCGGTGACCTAAGATCTTGCACCAATATTCAATATGGGACATATTGATCTGACTTCTTATCTACTCCACAGCCCAGACAGTCCTTGGTTTGGGCTATTGTGTTCACTTGGAGGTGTTTTACAAGAGCTACAACCACTACTGTCCTACAGTGTCCACAGGCAGATGACCAACAGTTATCTAGGTTCTGGCTATCCTGTGACTGGGGGCTGGAGCAACACTAACTGCTTGCCATAGAAACACTATGCTCATGGCCACCCAGAAAGAGAGTATTGTGGAGAACGGTTCCCTGGAGTTCACAGGTGCACAGAAGGCAGATGCTCACACTTTATTGGCCTCCTTTAGTGGCTCCCAAGATCTAGCAGAGGCCAATGTGCAGCCAGCCCTTTTTACAGATGTCAGATATAGCGTGTCCCTGAGGGTTTCCAGTGTGGGGGATTTGATCGTCATTGTAACAATGTTAATTAATTAATAGTAGGAGTTTTTAAGAAATGGAAGCTACTGCAGAATGTTTCTGTCATTGGGTGCATGACTTTGGAGGGATTGAGTAATTGTTGTGGACCCTAGTGAGTTTCCCTAGAGTGAGTTGTTAGACACCAGGGAGTCTGGGCCTGTCTGCACTCTAGCTTCCTGTCTCACTGGCTCATCATCCCTCACCTGGCTAGCTGGATGCCATCTGCCCAGTTTTCACCAGATGCTCTCAGCATGATCTCTCCTCTGTCCCTCTGTCCCTCTGTCCCTCTGTCCCTCTGTCCCTCTGTCCCTCTGTCCCTCTGTCCCCCTCTCCCCCTCTCCCCC
>NW_021620771.1:2326316-2352318 GCF_004785775.1 Grammomys surdaster | reverse complement strand
TTTTTTCCTTCTCCTTCTCCTTCTCCTTCTCCTTCTCCTTCTCCTTCTTCTTCTTTTCTTCCATCCCTCCCTCCCCCCTTTCTCTCTCTTCGTCCCTCCCTCTACCCCCTCTCTCATAGGGGTGGGGAGGGTGGGAGGTGTCCAGCAGAGGCCAGCAGGTTCCTTGCTCTCTCCCTTTGAGACAATGATCCAGAACGAGGGTGGAGCCCAAAAACTCTCAGTGATTGTTCCTCGTGTCTCTGCCTTCCATAGTTTTAGTGTTACATAGAAGAGCATGCTTCTGTGTTCAGCTTTTCCTTGGGAGCTAGGACCCGACATTGGTTCTACATGCTTGTGCAACCACCTCTGTCATGCACTGAACCATCTCTCCAGCTGCCAACCTCTTTTCTTAATGAATTCCATATCCCCTGCTATTCTATTACACTAACAAAAAACAGTCTAATTCACTCATTAATTTTTTCTGTTGGCTGTGCTTGAGGTTGTGGTCCTGACAATTAGCTCTCAGTGCACAGGAAACAGTAGGATGGAGCAGTCAGCCTCCTCAGTTCCCCACACTGGCCACCCCCATAAACGTCTTCTCACCTACTGCTTCCTCCACTAGGGTACAGCCTATATCTGACATCTTTCCTTTGCCTCATTACGATAACTTCAGTTGCCCTCAACAAGAGACAGTGCGGATGTGTCCATTCAAAAACATAATAATGCTTTTCTGATTATTGGTTGGGAAAATTTCCTCTTTAATTATTTCCCCTTTAAACAATGATAATAGAATGTGATACTGAAACCATCCCTGCAGCAGCCCTTAAGCACGGTTTTTGCTTGATTTGATTTTTTTATTATTATTATTTCAATTTTGTGCCTGGGTGTTCTTTCTACATGTATGTCTTATACAGTGTGCTTGCCTGGTGCCTGCAGAAGCTTCAGAAGAAAATGTAAGATCTCTGGGAACTGGGTTTATAGACAACTGGGAACTGCCATGTGGGTGCTGGGAATTGAACCACAGTTTCTGGAAGAGCAACAAATACTCTTAACCCCTGAGCCATCTAGTCATCCCCTAAGTCCATGTTTTTGAAACATTTCTATGAAATTCCTTCTAACGGAGCAATGCTTCCACTGCTCTCCCTGTCTCTCTCACATGGGAATTTTTATATGCACACATTCTCCAACCTCCAATGTATTTCTGCTCCTTTCTTTTGCCCTGCACAACCTTTTCCAAATTAGATCTCTAATCTCAAAACAGTTTTAGGTTAATAGAAAATCCTAACAATAAAACCAAGTGAGACCAACCTCAGCATGAGAGCGGAGTTGGGTGTGAAGTTCCATCTCTAGTGCCCTGAGAAGTCTGCTGCACTCCACACATCCAAGACCTGGGAAGCATAAATTGGTTTTGGTGGATGTGAGAAGGCTAGAAGGTAGACCTGGAATGAGTTGGAGTGGGGGAAGGTAAGTGAGTAGGATCAAAACACATCATATAAACTTCTCAAAGAACTCAAACTAAAATAATTTTTAATTAAAAAGAAACTTTAAGAGCATTTAACTGTAAAGTATATGGTGGGGTGCTGTTCAGGTGGAGAAGGTATTGGTTAGCTGGTAAAGAGGTACTGAGAGGTATAGTGTCTCTTGGGGCTTGGCCAGGTAACAAGTAATGCATTCTGTTTCCAGATCCCCTCCAGCCCTGGAGTCTTAGCTTCAACCTGCTGGGAGACATCCTCAGAAGGGCCTTTTCTCATGTTCCTCCCATACACTATGGATAAATACTGGTAAAATGTCACTCATTCCACCTTATTAAGGCAGATGCTTCTAACGTACCTACCGACTGTGCAGTGCTTGCTAGCTTGGATGGCTCAGGCTGCTATAAAGTGACTCTTTTGTCCCTATTTCCTTGTACGGTTTGGAAGTTGTCACAGCACAATACCCACACAGAAGATACATGGAGTCTTGTTGTATCTCCCCCAGAAGACAGGGGCTAATTACATATGAGGACTTTATCTGTTCTCCATCAATTTCATTTCGAATTCAATAGTGTGTTAATATCTGCTTGATCTTGAAGGAATTATTTTAAAATTTTGGATATGGTGCACATCTACTTTATTTTGTTACTCTGATTTTACAGATTCGCCATGGCAAGGGATGGGGTGGGGGGTCTGTCACTGAGCTGCTAGGCCTAGACACACCCACCACTGTGGTGGAGAGGCTCCAGCCCTTGCTTTCTGTGTATTCTGTTCAGCTCCAGAACCAATGGCCTCTAAGGAACCCTGGTTCCTTTCATTGGAGAATATCACAAGATTCAGAAAAATCCTCCCGGATCTGATCCAAAAGTCTCCTTTAAAACTAGCTTTCATGGTGCTAGAAGGTTCTACATGAACAGCTGCCAAGGGAACAGAACAACCAATACCTCGAGCCAGCTGTGATGTCTATGAACCACAACAGTGAGCAACATAGCAAGATCTACCTAAAATTGCAACAGTGGTGGGTTTTTATCTTGGCAGTAATCAACAGTGGTCTAATTAGACATAAAGGCCACTTAGCGGGAGGGAACTCATGCCTGGCACTGATGTTACAGGTATCCTGGCTTGACGGGTCATGGATGTCAGAGGAGAACGTATTACTGCCCTTTTCTAAAGCACCATCATTTCTAACTGCATCATTTCTAAACACTTATCCTTATACCCACAGCAAAGTAGACATACCCCTTATACCCCTCATCAAAGAAGCTTCATTTTGCAGCAGATGGAAACCATCATAGAAGGCCACAGCTGGCCAAGATGCAGAGAGGGAAGAACTGACTGTGGGTGCACAGCTCCAGTCCATGAATCCGAGATACAACCCTTGTTTGCACCTAAGGCTTATGGGACATTGTGGAACAGAAGTGGATCACTTGGTTGAAGACATGAATTTTCTGTCTTCTCAGAGCCAGCTTTTGGTATTTTTTCCAAATTGCCATCCGCTTTTCAAAATCACCCGTTTCCTTTGATTTTTATTTTCCTTCTTGCATTAGGTACGGTCACTCATGCCTTCTCCTAAGGTAGAAACTTAGGTCATTAGGTTTACATATTTAAATGGTTTATTTTTTCAAATAAATGTATCTAATGCTATAAAATTTTCCTTTCAAAACCACTTTATCTACATGAGCATAATTCTTTTGAAAATCTGTAACTTAACCTTTTTATACATTTTTTTATATTTTAATTGGACCTTTATAGAATATTTTTCAGATATTTGAAACTTATTTTGCCTATGGATCACTCACAGATATGCTATATGAGTCTTAAATATTTGGAGACCTTTCAACTATTTTTGGCATTGATTTCTAGTTTAATTATAGCATTAGAAAATACTTTTCATTTTTATGCTTTTAAATTATGGTCTCGAATATGACTGTAAAACTATCGTTCTTTGCTGCTGCTTGCTTTGTCTAGAAACCATATTTAAGCCAATCTGGGTATCTCTTGATTAATATTAGCATAGTGTGTCTTTTCCCACCCCTTCACTTTTCTCTGATATGAGGTTTTATATTTACTGTTTCCTGTACATAACTGCAGTTGATACTTTTATTTTTCTTCTGAGTGTGCTGAGACTCCAGCTGAAGATCTAGAATACTCTAGGCAAACACCCTGTCTCTGGGCAGTGCCCTTACTTCTTGGTTTAGTGAGACGGGGTCTCCCTCTGTGGCTGAGGCTGACCTTGAACACATTATTCTTCCACCTCCTTTTTGGAATTCTGATGATACAGACATGCACCACCATGCTTGTCCCTCCTCCTCCTTCTCCTCCTCTTCCTCCTCCTTTTTTCTCTTGTTAAAAACATGTTGATAGTCTTTAATTGGTGTGTTTGGCCCACTCATGTTTAAAGTTGATCTGTACAGTTTTTTTAAAACATATATCTCCTTTGAAACGTTTTCTTTATAGTTGTCCTTGCCTTTTGGCCTTCTCTGATTTCAATCACACATTTTACAAGATCCTATGTTAAATCCGTTCTCTATAGACCACAGATACACACTGTTTTCATACCTGCATGTTTATTTATATTCACGATAATGGACAGTCCCCAGCTCCTGAACCTCTCCCCTTACCCGAAACCTGATGAAGGTGGGCCATGTGCTCAGCACTGTAGGTACTGTGAGGCTGGATGCCATCAGAGCTTATAAATTCTCCCCAAAGGTCCAGGAGCCAACCATATACATCTTACAGAAGAAACGCTTGTGGCTCAGAAGAGTTCAGTTCCCTCCACCGCCACATAACTCAGACGGCCCCTGACTGCCAGAACTACATACAGCACCCCAAGCTGAGGGAGCTTCCACAGTGCTCACACAGAGCCGACAGTGTACTCAGCCAGAAAGATGAACATGACCTGTGCTGCATGCAGGCAGATCCATGGAGAAACTAGACACTAGAGTTTACCAAAGGACGCACACATATCCTGACAAGGAGTCTGGCAGCTAGAGTAGGACTATGTAAAATCTATTTTTCTCTATTTTGCTAAATGCAGATTAACAAAGAAGTCTGTCCCATTTCCTGTGCCTTTGCTGTTCACTGTGACCATGTGTTAGTTCTTACTTACTGGGTTGATGCTAGCCAGGCACCGTGGTGGGTGAGTTCTCAGGATACAGCACACTGAGGTTCACTGGTCTTACTCTGGACCACAAACTGCTTAGAAAAAACTGAAGCTACAACCTACAAAATTCTATCCTCTGGCTCTCCTTGTGCCTCAGGCCTAAAATAGTTGTTTCCACATCCCTTCCTATAATGGCTGACTAGAGAGCACCAAGCTAGTGTTTCTGAGTGAGACTTCTAAGATCCTTACAGCTAAGCCACCTGGACAAAGTCCCAAGGCCACAGCATCTAGTGCCCAGATCCAAATAATGACCCATGTTTGGGCCTCCTGGGTCCTATTAGATAGCTAATGAGATCCATACCCCAGAAAATTCCTTTTTAGAATCATCAATTGGTTGGGTGCAGTTGGTCCAAACAGCAGCCAGGAGCAATTTATCAGACCACCCATGAGGCTGGACCTGCCAGGAAGATCCTTTGGAGGCCACACCTGCCACCTCAGACTAGCCTTGCTTCACAGTGGTAGCTGAGAGACAGAAAGGGGTCAGTGCAGCTCTATGGGGCTGGGGCCCTGCTGAGGAGGGGAGCATTGGGTTGCAAGCCATGGAATTATGAAGGATACTTGTATAGTAGCAGATCTAGGGTGGGCCTACCTGGTCAGATGCTTAGAATGATTGTCTCCAGTGGTTATTCTTGAAGCTCAGGCAGGGTAAACACTAGTGTAGAGGGAAAACATTAAGAGGCAGCTTTGTAACACAGAGGTGAAGATAGGTCAGGAGACAGATCTAGGTCTAGACAAGGAGGTGCTAAGAAGTGAGTTAACTGAACTTCAGGGTTTAGCAAGTTGGGTGAGAAAGGGACTTAGTCTTTTGCTTAGATGAGTGGCTGGACTAGTGCTTAAGGTGATTGGGTTCTTCACTGAGAAAGGAAAGATGCTGGAGAGCAAGGATGTTGGAGCCCAAGATGCTGATGGCTGAGTGGACACCTTAAACATCCTGCACCAGAAGCCATAAGAGAAGGCTAGGGAGTTTCAGCCAGCTTCCACCCAGGGTCTTTGCAGGTTATAGACTATACACAGCTCCTTCTTTGTCCATAAAGGACATATGCATGGTCTCATTTCTCTCTTGAGAGCCGCTAAGGTCTAACAAGAGTGAGCTAAGAGTGTGTTCTCTTCTAGAAAGTGGAGTCCTTTGCTATTCTCTAGGAAGAACTCTGTGGCTATAGAGGAAAGCAAGTCTTTCAGCAAGAATCCTGGAGGCCAGGAATCCTTAGGCAATTGCTTAAAGATGTGAGAGGGCAGGAGGTATCCACCATGGGTGTGGGGGTGCTGTGGACAGCAAAAGAGGCAAGCAACTGCACTCTGGAAGACAGCACTCTGGAAGACAGCACTCTGGAAGAACTGCACTCTGGAAGACAGCAGTGCCAAGACAAACATGATTGACAGAAAGAGGAAAACCCCAGAGCCTTATGTGTGGTGCCAGAAGGCAGGATGATATGGTGCATAGTGAACCTCACTCCTTTGTCTCACTAAAGCTAGTATATGGAACAGAGAAGAGCCACATGGCTGCTGAGAAGGCAGACTCTGGACAGAGCTGCAAGGACTGGTGGTGTCCTGTCTCTTGGGAACAAAGGTGAGAAGCTGCCTCCCTTAGCCATGGGGATCCTTCTCCTGAACCTGCCAACAGTCTGAGAAGCCTAAGCTGCAACCTCAGTGGGAAGAAGCCAGTCCAGTTCTCTTGTCTCCTTGGGCTGATTCCCCATCAGTGAAGCAGGGGCAGGGATAAAGCCCTTCCTCTAAGACTGCTTCAGAGGTGAGAGAACAGACCCCTGGTGCCACAGAGCAGAGGAACTTGGGTTCTTGTAGAGACAGGTGGGCCTGTCTTAGTGGATGAGTCCCACAAAGACCTAGGGAACACTGTTCAGGAAAACTGTGCTGTATTCTTCCAGAAAAACACTGGCCACAGGGTGCAGGCACTATGCCCAGAGTCTGCCAGACATCCTGAACAGGATACTTGAGGTCAGAGCTATGAGAAAATTATTTCTGGGTCTATGGTAATGTCTGACAAGGCTGAGGAATATGCTCTTGCCTCAAGATGTATCCCTGTTGATGAGTAGACCCAGAGCAGAAAAGCAGTGGAGATAACTATCTAGAGATATTTGAAATATTCATGATAACACCCATACAAAGATCTGTGTGTAGGACATAGAGCATATATGAGACAAGGTACTCCACATGGCCAAAGAGAAATCCATCTGGCAGAGAGTATGGGACAGAGGCAGAGCCCTGGCTGAGTCAGTTGACTAGAAGACAGCCTCTGGGATGGAGTTATCATGCACACCATGGGTAAGCACTGAGAGGTAGGCTACCGAGTGAAGAAACCCAGACACACTGGAGATCCAGCTTGGGGGCCCTGAAACCATGTTGTCCTTTATAGAGGAGAGAATCATTTTATGAATCCCTAGGCATGCTGGGGTTTGCTCTGAAAGTCTGGACCAATTATGGGAAAGCCCAGGCACACCCTAAGGCAAATCTGGCAAAATCCAGAACACAGCAGCTCAGGTCCTGCCTCAGGAATGAGCCTGACAGATGGGTGGAGCGATGTGCCAAGATTTAAGCTAACAGCAATATAGGAGAGAGAGGGCAAAAATGTCTACATATTACCAGAGACACACAGAGAGAGACATGCTCCAAGAACATTTGCCTAAGCCTGAATCACATAGGTGGCTCTCCATTGCTCTGCTCTGATCCTTGGGGCTCCATATGCTACTCCTGGGCAGACGCCTGCGCTTATCTACAGGAAATTCATTCCAAAGATGCTCAGACAGGATCTAAGCTGGTAGGTACTAGGATTTTCCTGACAGAGACCTATGGGAAAACTTAACTTGCAAGGTACAAATAGAAAGAGATCAGTATTAACCAAATAGGACAATTATAATAATAACAGTATAAAAGTTATTGAAATCCCATAAAGAATTGCTTTCTGGAATTTCTCTATAATATTTCAAACTGCAATTTGCTGCAGGTAAACTTAAACTACAAATAAAGGGACAGTGTCACACTCTCACATGTACCATGCACAATGGCACATGCTCTAAAAAAGAAAACAGTCTGTGAGAAGCATCTCTCCTCACCCAGGCCAGGCAACCTGCTTCCTAACGCTTGTGCACAAACCTTCAGCCTAGGGCTCCTTACAGAGTTCCTTCCCTGGCCTGGGTTTCTGCAAAGACCATGGCCAAGTACAGAGTCTCATGGCTGTGGCACCAGGACCACAGAAAGGCACATAGGAAGTGTGTGTCTTGAGTCCTGTCAACATTTACAGTGTGCTGTGTATACGTAACAAGGCCCTCTCTTATTTCATACCCCATAATGAGTCAGCCACGGCTGCAGACATTACAACCATCTTCTGCTCACAGGAAGACTGCTGACTCCAGAGATTGATGGGACTTGCCAGAGTTGCAAACCTAGAAGGTGGCAGCGCTGTACTTCAGACAGAGAATAATGGTAGCTTGTGTCCTAGTGCCAGCCATACAGAATAGAGAGGAAAGTGGACATTATGACATCTCTCCCAGGGACACGGTGTCTCAAGGAACTCTGCAGTACCCAAACATCCTATCGGGGAAGGGTCTCAACCACCTCCCCAGCTTCTGTCAGCTTTACAGACCACCAGACTCCTGATCACAAACCTTGAATCTGAGTCCCAGATGCAAGAAGGCCTACAGAGCCTTGGCCTAGACTCAAAATTTTCCAGAAGAAGCTTTCTCAGAGCCTGACTCTCCACTCCACCGGTGGGCATCACCAGATAAATACCCTGGTGGTCAGCTGCTGCTGGAGCCAGGACATCAAAGCAGTGGATAACCAGAGGAACCAAATACAGCCCCACCTCCAACCCAGACCACTGCAAAATGCCCAGTCAGCCGTCACTATTGTCATGAATACTTCTATGGCCTGAATGTTCCAAATCCACCACACAGTATTTATGGTGCACAGGAAAGAACCCGCTCTCGACCTCCCTACAATCTCAGGCTTGACCTGGAAACACAGTGACCTTTTCCACAGGTCTGACATTAGCTCAAGGCCCTCCCTCCCTGCTAAGCTGAGCTATCCTAGCCTGATTCATTCAGCCCTCCAATAAACATCATCTTTCTCTACATTGGACTCAGCTTCCCTGTGGGGACACAGGTCTCTGTCTTTTCCACTGTGACAACGTACAGAGCATCTGCCAGATCTCTCTGGAGGTCCCCTTGTTCTTGGTTAAAGGAGATGAGATGAGATATAGAAAGAGAAGTAAAAACAGATCCTGGGTTTGAACTTGCTTCTCTTTCCTTAGCTCATCTTGCCTTGCCCCAAGCCAGGGGAATATCTGTGTACGTTCTAAGTGTGCTACACTTGCTCAGTGTATCACACACCACAGGACCATGCCAGCCTTCACCTTCGAGTGTCACTCTGAGTCACCAGAACTTCTGTTCCTCATGAGGAACCTGTGAGGTTGAGGGGTCCAGTCTGGGAATGGCAACTGCCAGAGGAAGGTGATGGAAGAGAGTCTTCACTTTCACACAAGACATTTGAATGTGGCCAATGCAAGGCTGGGTGTTACAAGGACAAAAATGAGCTGAATACTGGTGAAGACTGTACTCACTTCCTGCTTGTTAGAGATTGTGGGACTTCCCAGGCATGACAAGAGTCAGGTGGGCACTGACCATACACTAGTCAGGGAGGAAGTGCCTGACACCTAATGCCTGAGTGTCCACCCAGGGTCCCACACATGGAAGGGCTGGGCCACGGCTTATCATCACATACCCTAAAAATCAGACTCACCCCTCATGACTGACTTCCCTAAAAGACCCAGTGACCCATTCCCTTCCATTCCGTCAACAGCCCTTGCCTATGTTTCTGGGCCTGTGGACACAGTGCAGATAGTTCCATAGTGTCTCTTGAGTGTCATTTGCCAACTTATGAGAGAAGACTGTGAGCCTGAGGCCTGAAACTATTCTCTGCTGTATCCCCACTATCCCTTTATCAAGTTACAGTATCAGGGTGAAGAAGAAATAGCAGACTCCTGCCTAAGGCTGTTGGACAGAAGCCATCTTTGTCACTGGGCTTACAGCCAAAGTAATAATCATTTGTTAAGACTGACCCTGTAGAGAGGAGCAGCAAGGGCCACCAAGGCAGTGGGGGTGGGGTGATGAGGAATTCTTCTGTGGGCCCATCCATCAGCACTAGGCCTGACAAATGTTCCATCCCTGAGTGGGTGCACAGGGACTCCCAAGTTGATACCGCACCTTGTTTTCTTAATAAGCAATGAGGTGGCAGAAATGGGACTCTGGTAAACATCAGGGTCAGCCATCTTAGGGGGTTTTTAGTGTCAAAATATGAAAGCTGTCTGGGGAACAGAACCAGCATCGAGACTCTTCTTTACTGCTCTTGAGGCTGGGCTGATTTCAGCAGAGCCTTTGACGGCTTGCCAGAGGAGAGGGCTCTGGGGAAGGAGATCCCGTAGCAAAGACTCTTCCTCTTTTTGATTTGCATCATGCATGTTGCAGATCCTGTGTCATGGGTATTATGGGATGTGACAGGGGAAGCCGGCTTCTCAGAGTGGGAAGGTGGGTTTACAGAGATTCCCGAAGGCAGAAACTGCAAGTGAACTTCAAAAATCAGAGACAATAATAATAATAATAATAATAACGATTAAGCAACGAAATTCTAGGAGCTAGGAGCGAGTGTAAAGCATCAGGAAAGCATGGGTGGCTGTGGGCAAGCTGGAAGAGAAACGAGTGGACAGTTGGGGAACCTGAGGGGGCAGCAGTTACCTGTCTGCGACATGCTTCCATGTGTGCACTGGGACTGGGTGGGAACAATCAGAGCTTACATACCAGTTGAGCATCTCAACCTCCCTGGGATATATGAAAAGGGTAAAAGGGGTGGCGCCTTCTTCATGGCCTCCAATTACTGTATATTAGAGCCAGGTTGTGATTCTGGTCACACTGCCCTTCTACCTAGAAGGACCTTCCTCACATCCTTCATTAGACCGACACTGGCTTCACACACTGGGAAGTCCCCAGATACACACTCTGCTTGTCCTTTGCTCCTTGGGCCAAGCTTCACCTTGAACACCTGCATTTTGCAATGATCAGTTCTGTCTCCTGGGCTCCTGGCAGACCCCTGTGACTGGGTATCAGCTCCTGTGAATTTATGCATTAGGCACACAGTAGGAGCCAGCCGTGCTCATTTACGCTTGCAGAATGGATGAATGAGTGAAGAAAGAAGCATCAGCAGCTGGAACTGGCCTAGAAGCGCAGCAGAAAAGAGCCTGGGCTTTGATTTATGTGTGGCTATCATGTGACACCCCTGCTACAGTCTGTAAACTTGAGAAGAAAAACGAAAATGAAAACTTGCAGGCTCTGCTGTAAACACTGTCCTTGGCTGCTTAACAGACACCTTGGATGTGCAAGCAGACTCCGTGTCTCCCTGAGAATGTGGAGACCTCAGTGGGGCCAACACCACCGGATGTGTCCATCCACCCTTAGATCTGATTTACACACTATTGTGACACCAAGAAGTCCTCTGTTCACCACACGCATTGTCCCTAGTCTGTGCTTTCTTTCTAGCACAGATCAGTCAACTTCCCTGAGGGTTCCAGACGGCTCCCACAATGCACTTGGGCCCACTCATTCAGAAGGAAAGCTTTGCTTGCAGTGAACTTGAGGCTGACTGAGGCTTGAAAAAGAACTTGAAATTTCAACAACTCTTTGAGACATGCCATTGTCTCTCTGTGTGAACGCTGTGATGGATTTGACCCATGCATTGGTCAGAGCCCACACATCTCCCCGGCCTCAGTAAAGGCTCTCCCCAACCCCCAGCATACACAAATGCTTGCAGAATCTGAAGGGGTAGGAAGGCCTTGAAGCCCAGGACAATCTGCAAACTAGATGAGTTTTAAGTCTCACACAATAGAGAAGCATCCAACAGCTATCTCACAATTATAAACAGCTCTCGAGTGCTATGTCCCCCACTTATTGGTTAAAAGGCAGGATTAGTTACTGGCCCCCCAATTTTCTCCATCACATTTTCTCTTCCTTTGAAAGGCTTATGGTCTATGACCCACACAAATGCAGACATATTTGTGTATCTGATTCAGAAGCAACAGTAAGCAAACAGAATTGCTCTCAGAAATTCCAAGTGCAGCCGAGGTAGACAGGACATACATTTGTGCCATTGCTCTGTTCTTGGAATTCTCAGGCAATAAGATGATGGTACCAAAGGCAGCTGCCTGGTTGGATCACACCCACAGGAAGGGGGATACATAAACAGGAGTGTCACCATCCTCACGACAATAGCAGAAAATCCTACCCAGTCATCAGATTAATGCAGAGATGGAACTCGATGCTTTCTGGGGCGACGATGGGTAGTCTCTCCCAAAGGAGAGTATCCAGAGAGACACTCAGAGGATGTGAGCCTAAGACTCAGAGGTTAACCTGGTGAGGGATGAAGTCTAGTTCTGGGAAGATGCTCTGAGCCTGACACCCTGAGGCAGGTTGTGTCCTGGCTTGCTTTGCAAGAGAAAGTGATGGCTAAGCACACTAAGTCTGGGGACGTCTGGTCCAATTACATCTTAACCTGGTTCTGACATGGCAGGCCTCATGCTTTTTCTTGGCATCCTGCTGGGTCATTCCAAAGTTGACTCTCTCCTCTCCAAACCCATAATCAGTAATAAAGAAATAAAGCAAGTGAACAGTTTAAAACCATAGCTTGACTATCAACAGCAGTGGTCCCACTGGTCACGGCTTGTCTAAATTCATCCATGTAACATCAGTGCAGAGTTCACGTGCCGCCTGCTCAAGGGTCTCATGCCCACATAATATATGTGTCTCCTGGAAGCCTGTGGTTGATAGAAGACATGCCCTCTCTACCTCATACTGGGCTTATGACTTCATTTCTGACAGGGTTCCCTGGAGCTAAGGAAGAAACTTTGTGCATTCCTGATGTCTCAGATGTCCTGGCCAAGACAGCCCAGGACAACTGCTTCTGGCAGTGGCCTTGAACTTGGTGTTTCTCTTCCTGTTTTCTGACTGTACAATTAGCTTTTGTTCAGATTTCTATAGAAAAACAATAATCGTGTTTTGCTCAGTGTTTCCACCTGGACCCCGAACAGAGTATACAGAGGAATCTGGAGCCGGGTCAAAAGCCCTGGGCAAGCAGCCTCTGACTCTGAGAAGAGAGAGTGATACTGCCTTTCATAAACGGAAGGAGGTGGCAGGCAGATGTTCATAGCTCCAAAGCCCCCGCAGACCAAAATGCAACATCAAACACACAGCTTCAAAAGACTCCTGTCGCCTCCCAGCGTGTCTCCCCCAGCACGCCTCCCCTGGCTGTGTGTAGAGGCACAATTTGAGTACTAGTTTAGACATTTGGGTAACCAGATCCCTGAACCCCTTCCTTCCAGTCCCACACATCATCTGGTTTTGTCATGTGTCTGTGTTCTACACTCCTTGCACATCCCGTGGAGTCTGACTGATGACCTTTCCCTTCAAGATGGCCAGCATCAGTCTGCGTCACACCAAGCCTGTCAGTAGCGTCACTGAGCCCTGAGCTCTGTCACTCTAGGGTGGCTAACAGAGAGGACATAAGTATGATCCTGGCTCTGCTATTTCCTTAGTAACAGCTGTGTGATCTTGGACAACTTGCCCTGTCTATGGAATCATGGGAATGTGATCCCATATTTCCTTAGTAACAGCTGTGTGATCTTGGACAACTTGCCCTGTCTGTGGAATCATGGGAATGTGATCCCATACATTGTGCACTATTGTATTACATTTACTGTTCCGGCACACATAGTCTCCTCCAGATCCAGGAAGATCCCATCCCATAATAGTTCCTTTTAGTGTGACCAATCTTGAGCCAGTTTCCACAGCTCTCATGTGGATTAGTAATAGTGACTGGTTGCAGTTCTGCAAAGTAAGGTGACTTCTGTAAGCCCCTTGGCCCAGTGTCCACTGTGTGATAGCACTCAGTAACTTACAGTCATTTTATATTCCTGAGCTCCTCATCCCCAGGTTCCACCAAACATAAGGAGGTGCTACCTGAGTGTATTTTTGTTCATAAGGCACCCTTGTCATCCAGTGGGCAAGGATGACAAGATGGGAGAAGTATGTGTTCACTAAACAGGGATAGACATTTTTCCTCCCATTATTTCATAATTAAACAGTATAACAACTATGTGCATATCATTTACACCCTATTGAGTATCAAAAATATTCTAGAGATGATTTACCACAGACAGAAGGAAGGCATAGTTTATATGTAAACACTGTTCCATTCTATGTAAGAGACTTGAGCATCCACAGGCTTTGGTATCTGCAGAAACTCTGGGAACAAATTACCCTCGGCCACCAAAGCACAGCAGAACAGGACTTGCACTCTGTCACAAAGGTGTCATGGTGCATACAGTTGTGAGGAACTGTTATCTTAAGTATCTTAAGTCAGTTTCTAGCAATTAAGGAAAAAGGAGATTGGTCACACTAGAAGGAACTATTGTGGGTTGGGATCCTCCTGGATTCAGGGAAGGCTATGTGTGCAGGAACAGCGAATGCAATTGTTTTAAAACACCCTGCCCCTTTACAACTATTTTATACAGTAGTGCAAAATGTACGGAATCACATCCCCATGATCCTGCATCTTGCCGGAAATTCTCAGAATACCCTGCCACCAAGATCAAGATACTTCCTTCAAAGCTATATAGTTACTCCTAAGGAGTAACTGCTACTTAACACAAACAGCAAACATTACAGTAAATAAACGCCTCCAGTCAGCTTCAGTCTGTGAAATGCACTCTTGGCCCCTGAAATCATTTGTACTTTTTCTAGTCGGGATCTTAAATCTGGGTGAGCAGGAGCTCTGTGTAATAGACAACCCCCACCCTATTCCTTGTCTAGGAATTTTAGACTCAAGAAAAAATTCCCCCTCAGCTCTTAGAGAGGGTCTTTAGACACATGGGCTATTGACCTGTTTGTAGCCTTCTGAAAGCCTTCAGCCAAACCCAGGCTCGCCTCTCTGCACTTGAGTGAGGGAGGCTGAGGAGTGGCAGGAACTCCATTGCACTCTCCTCTAGAGAAGAGATGATTCCCTGGCTTGATCTTGACACAGCTGCCCATGCCTGGAGTCCCAGAACAAGTCCACTCAGATGTGCTTTTTCCAGCCATGGAAAAAATAGCCTTCTCCACGCTCATGGAAAATTCCTACCACAGTATCCCAACACTATGCAGCTGGGACTTAACTGGAGATATAAATAGATTACCCTTCCCATCTCTTCACAAGCCCATGGCTTCAGTGAGACTAGCAGAGAGCATAGATCCTCAGGGGCTCTGGAACAGGGTTGTGTAGGGTTGCATGTGTGTTCAGGCAAGAAGGGCGTCCATATCACAACCAAGGCTCAGTCTGGAAACAGAGCTGTGTAATATTCAAAGACATGAATGTCTCCCAGTGAGGAAAGTGGGTGTTCTAACAAGGGACCAACAAGCAGCCGAGCTCATTTGCCAAGTTTCCCATGAGTCAAGCCCTGGATCTTCATGTGGTCTAAGCCATATCTCAGAGTCTCACCCTGCTATCCACTTGTGTCCCCAAGGGCTCTGAACCCCTATCATCACTGCATGGCTTACAGGGAGCCACTGTGAAAGCAAACGTAGGGCCCAGGGAGGTGTAATAACTTTCCAGCCAATGTCCAAGCTGGGAGTCTCACTCAGCCAGCCTCTAGCGTCTCCATGCTTTGTGGAGTGAGAATATGAGTATACAGCTTCATGTTTTCATGCTTCCCTCCTGGAAGAGGAAAGTGTTTTAGTTATGGCTTCTATTGCTGTGAGAAAATACCATGATCAAAAAGCAAGTTGAGGAAGAAAGCTTATACTTCCACATTGCTGTTCAACATTGAAGGCAGTCAGAGCAGGAACTCAAACAGGGCAGAACCTAGAGTCAGGAGCTGAAGCAGAGACCATGGTGGAATGTTACTTACTGCCTTTCTTCCCCTGGCTTCCTGTGTCTGCTGTCTTACAAAACTCAGGACCACTAGCCCAGGGATGGCACCACCCACAATGGTCTGGGCTCTCCCCTCTGATCATTAATTGAGAAAATGCCTTACAGCTGGATCTCATGGAGGCATTCCCTCAACTGAAGCTCCTTCCTCTCTGATGACTCTAGCTTGTGTTAAGTTGACATAAAACCAGCAAGTACAGGGAGACAGAGGGAATGAGGCTTTCTATGGGCTTCCTACCTACAGGAAGTAATATCTGAAGAGTACCAACGAAGCAGAAAGGATTTGTGCTTATGGTCAGTACTTGGCTCTCTCATCCTCTCTCCCTTCTTCCTTCCTTCTTTCTTTCTTTGTTTCTTTCTCTTCCATTTTTTCTCAAACACTGTCTCTCCATTAGGATGAGGCAAGATCTACCATACCTAGCCCTAAGTCATCACTTCTACAGAGGGAGAACCTGATGCAGCATATCAAAACAGAAAGTGACAAATGGCGTTCCTCTGTGCTAAACATGGAGCCACAATAAAGCCATGAAGTTTTAGACTGAGGAAGGGCCTCTTTGTCCATCATGTGTCACCAACTTTAAGAGCTGTCAGCGCAGATTGGACAAGCTCATTCAGTGGAAGGGTCATCTCCATGGTGCCTGGACTCTACCCTCCCCAGGTCCTGTAGGGAGGATATAGGGCTGACTTGTCCTTCAGTAACATATGTATTCACTTCCCTTAGGTAAGAGTAAAGTCCTTATCTAGATACATCCCAAGAACCATAATCTTCCTTAAATAAAACTGTTCTACCATTTCCTAGAATAACCATCCCAAGGGAATGTATGGCCTGATTTAAAACAAAAAGATTTTACTTCCACTCTGGAGCCATTATTCCACCCCTGGTCCAGTAAGCTGCAAGCCCTGGATGCTACACACAACACTGGCATACTGACCATGGCTTATGCTAGCAATCCCAGTGCCTAGGATTTGGTTTCTGCTGAGGTTCCATTCCAACCATGACACCCCCAGCTGGCTCCTCTCGTGTTGGAGGATATAAGCCCAGGATGAAGCGCAGCTTAGTCCTCGTTCCTATTTTCCAAAGCCCTTTCCAGCATGAGAAATGGGAATGTTGCCATGCTCAGGAGACTGGCTGAGCAGCTTGAGGTTTCTTGGCAAGCTCATCTCCATGCAGATGTGCCTCTCCAAACAAGAGCAGGCCTTGTGAGCTAGTTTACATAGGTCGTCTCTCCAGGAAAGAGAGCCAGTAGCTCAGGATTACATATCTGGCTGAGAGTACATCTCTTTCTGTGTGTTCAAGACTGAGGAACCGGCTTCCTTTGTCAACTCAGGAAGCAAAGCATTACCCTTGCATGGGGTTAGGGTAGGTAAAGGGGAACACACAAATGAAAAAAAAAATTACATGAATAAGTTTGTTTAAACTCATCAAAGAAATGTGGTCATGGGTCAACCAAATAACCCAAAATCTAGAACAACAAGTTCCTGCAGGGAGAACCTATTGCTTAAATGATGATTAAACATTACTTACCAGGGCTGATACCTCCAAGTGACAGAGAAGCTAGTAAAAGGATTCAGTTTAACCGTTTTAATAAGAAGATAAATGCCACATGTGAGTTAGTACCTGGGAAAAGTTAATTTTAATAATTTGATAAAAACAATGAGTGAACTAGTATGAAGAAACAAGCTCCTCAGACAATGGAGATGCAGGACCCCTTTTCAGGATTTCCCTTTGTGAGCCCCTGTTGTGTGACTTTTTAGGAAATATAAATAAATGTGTGTTCACTTCAGGTAGGTCATCCATGAGAGAACAAAGAAATGTTTCTACCCAAATCTCTATCTTAGTGAATCAATGATTTGCTCAAAAGTAGCTGCACCACAACTCACAGAAACTGGTACCAGTAACTCCTTCCACATCTTGCTGACACCTTCAACAACCATTTTCTGCTCAGTAGTTGTTTGCTGGTTTATGACCTTGGGGAGAACTCCTATGAGTCCTGTAAGTTTCAGGAGCTTCCTGTACCTTGTAACCTCTATTTACTTTAAAAGTCTTAAAACCCTCCTTCCAGTAAGAGAGAGCTATCCCAACCCTTCCTCTGGCTATTTTTTCTGCCTATTCTACAATATCCCCTGGCTCTCAGAGAGACTAATATAGGTGTCTGATTATCTTCTTCCACTTATAGCTGAGCACTGGGCTACCATGCCACAAGAAGTCACATATACCCAGGTGCTGGAACAGTTACTAATCTCTGTAGTATATTGGCTCTTACAAATAATTTTCTTTCATTACTGACAGAAGATGACATAAGCAGTAATCTATGGTCATAAACACAAAAGCTGAGAAGACAATTTTACATATCATACCCATTTAACAAAATAATAGCAGTGATATCCCCACTGGGATCTATGAGTGCCTTTGACTTACAGTGACTTGTAATGTTAAACATGAGTTCCCTTGGTTAGATTGGGCCTTAAAGCCTAGCAGAAAATAGTTGGCTGCATCCATAAGAGTAATGTCCACATCTCACATGTGGGTATATCTTGCCTTATGTATTGATACTAGAGTACATGGGCTTTATAGCAGAGCAGAACTTTTGATGAGAATTCTCCCTCAACAGTCTAAATGGCACCTTTTAGCATCATGAGAGCCAGTCAAGAAGGAAGGATCTTCCAACCCCATCCCACCTTGATTTTTCCATTTCTTGAAACCAAAACATACAGAGTTTTCAGCAATCAGGTCTTGCTGTCTAATTGTGGCATGTAACCAACAGCTGTGACAATGGTCTAGGATTTGAGAGGCCTCTAAGACTTCTCAAACTTCTCTGGCCATTAACTCATAAAGCAATAGCCCACCTCTACTAGTGGGCTTTTTCACACAAAACTCTTGTGTCTTTTGTGTGTGCCCTTTTGTTCAGAATGCCTCCATTTAAATTTCTTAACTGCTTTTTTACTGTTCCTTCAATTCTCTGTGCAAATCTGTAAGACTCAAGAGTTAGCATCTTCTAGAAAGACATACTTTACAGAGATAGTCAGTATCTTAGTTAGGGTTTTACTGCTGTGAACAGACACCATGACCAATGCAAGTCTTATAAAGGTCAACATTTAATTGGGGCTGGCTTACAGGTTCAGAGGTTCAGTCCATTATCGTCAAGGCTGGAGCATGGCAGCATCCGAGCAGGCATGGTGTAGGCAGAGCTGAGAGTTCTACATCTTCCTCTGAAGGCTGCTAGCAGAATACTGACTTCCAGGCAGCTAGGGTGAGTGTCTTAAACCCATGCCCACAGTGACACACCTACTCCAACAAGATCATACCTACTCTAACAGGGCCACACCTTCTAATAGTGCCACTCCCTGGGCCGAGTATATACAAACCATTACAGTCAGCATGATCTCTGAATGGTCCCCATTGTTTGCTCTAAGGAAATATCAGTTGGTCTTGGACAACTGAAGGGATACCAAGGACAGAAACGTCAGCAAGGTTCAAGACAGCACGAAACAATCTCATGACTTGTGTTGATTGCTTCATAAAAGCAGTAATGTTGGGAACAGTACTGTAAATGGGAGATACTACTCCATCTACTTCTCCATAATTCACAGTCATTTTCCACAGGCTACCCAGATTCCTCATCCTGGGGTATTGTTGCCGGTGTGGAACTACTAACCTCAGCTCTGATGATCTCTGTAGGACCTGTTTGCGTTACTGGATCTGCCTGAAGCCCAAGAGGAAACAAAGTTACACTCTTAACTTGCCATGTCTGTTGCTAAAGATGTTCCCCTGTTCTGAAGCCTCTGAGTCAGCATCATGTTCCTTGGCTTTCCTTTGGCCATATCTGGCTACTAAAAATTCCCTGAGCAGGGCAAATGATCTTCACTCCAGTACAGTTAATGGAAAGTGAGAAAGAGCGTTTGGTAAAAATACACCGCCTCCAGGTCAAACTTGACTTTTTTTTTTTTTAATCTGCACCGTTTTATTATTTATCTCCTGTGAGCAGTTTCTCAGGCTTTAGAATCTTCCAGAAGTTAACTTGGACAGATTTACTCTGTTCATTTCATTCCCAGAAACTCTAGCTCAACACAAGTCTTGCTACATCTGCCTTCAAGTGGTCTGGAGAGGCCCCTTTGTCTGTTTTGCCTTTCTCTCACCCCCTCTTGACTTGCCTTACATTTTGATGATCTAAGTTAGTTATATTTGCCAGAGCCTCGCTTATCTCATTAGGATGGGCAGACCACCATGGGACTTGGCCACACCACTAAAGCCCAATTCTAAGGTCTTTGCTGAATTAACCACTTCAGTAACTCTCCTAACATATAGTCTCCTGTGAACATAATACAATTAGTTAAGTATATCTGGACCAGTAAACTGAGTGTCAAACATTGCCCTTCTCATACTC
Source organism: Grammomys surdaster (assembly GCF_004785775.1). NCBI lineage: Eukaryota > Metazoa > Chordata > Mammalia > Rodentia > Muridae > Grammomys > Grammomys surdaster. Next base: position 2,332,360 of record NW_021620771.1, on the reverse strand, counting down.
AATTCTCTCAGTAATATCTGCCCTATTTCTGTTGTCTTCTAGTCCTCAGCACTCGTGGTGAGCTAAGGCACACATGAGCCACTTCATCAGAGTGACTTTCTTTGAACTGAGGAGGGGAAAGGAGTGACCCACTCAGTTTCTCTGCTTCTGTGTCACTCAGACTGAAACCATGTGTCGCCATATTTCACAGTCTCTTGAGCAAGCCTTTGTAAGGATCTTACACTCCTTGTTTAAAGATCTTTTCCAATTCAGGCAGCTCATAAGCAGAACATTCCTTAAATTAGCATAGCGTGGTAGTTTGAAGTGAGAATGGCCTCCAGAGACTCATATATTTTAATGCTTGGTCCCTAGTTGGTAGAATTGTTTGGAAAGAACTAGGAGGTATGGTTTTGTTGGAGAAGGTGTGGCTGGAGGCTGGGCTTTGAGATTTTAGAAGTCCGAGTCTTTCTAAGTTCTCTCTCTCTCCCGCCTCCTTCCCTCTCTGTCTATGGATCAGTAAGTAAGGGTCTCAGTTTCTGCTCCTGCCATGCTTGCCTGCTTGCTGCACCATGCTCCCTGCTTTGATAATCTTTAACACTTGGAGATTGTGAGCCCCCGAATTAAATGCTTTCTTTTGTAAGTTTCCTTGGTCAAGGTAACTAAGACACATAGTTTCCCTTACTCAGCCATTACTGAGATCCCATCTCCACACTGAACCATAGGTTCCCTCTCTCCTGAATTAAAGCTAGAGCTGAGGATTATCTCCTGAACTTCAACCTCACCCTTCTCTTTTTTATTGTCTGATTCTTCCCAGTGGTCCCAAGTTCGTCAAGACAGAACTTGCACTGCCTTTCTCATGCATCTTGTCAAATACAAGAAACAACACTCTATCTCCTGCATCTCATGCTCTCTCTCCCAATCTCCCTGCCAAACTGAAGGCTAACGTGAAGCATCATATCTATTCTCAAAGACACAATCCTCAGTTCTACTCTTCTGCCCAGCCCAGCCTGTAGGCATCTTTATTAAACAATCAGGGCTAACTTGGGGGAACAAGGTTTGTACAACAAAAGCTGGTATACTGAGAATTCTCTTGTATTGAAGCAAAGCAATCTGGTTTTGGGATACAGTATTTAGCATTTGGATACATAGCAGTGCCAGACCAATCTCAACAACCTAGGCTATATTTCTTTATTATGAGTTGAAGTCATTTATATTTACATTTATTATTGAGACATTTTTACTACTTGCCATGATTTTGTTGATTATTTTCCTGTTTAGTAAGATGGTTGTTTGTTCTTCTATTTCTTCCTTAGTAGTACTAGAGATGTGTTGGCTTGCTGAATTAGACATGATGAATTCTTTCCTAACTCTCTTGTTAGCCTATTTCTGTCACAATGTATTCTTTCTTTTGATTAAGACGGTCTTTGGTTCTTTAATTGTTTTGCAGTGCTGGCTTGATGACTATAAGCCATGTTACTTTGTTCCTGTCTCATTTCTCTGTCAATTTTGAAAGGTAAATTTACCAGACACAGAAATCTTGGCTGTCAGATATTTGCTTTCAAGGGTTGAAATATACTGTCTCATGCTTTCCTGGCTCTTTGGATTTCTGGCATTAGATCTGAATTTATTGTGTATTTGCCTTTGTAGGAGAGTTGGTGCTTTTCTCTACAGATTGTAGCATTGCTTCTTTTCTTTGCATTTTTTGACATCTTAACTTTAAGGTCTACAGAAAGCTTCTCTGCTCGGGCATGTTTGGGGGATTGATGCTTCATGTGTTTGGGTTTTTAAATATCCTTTTTAAATTTTCCACTCTATTTTCATTGAATTGATTCTCTAAACCTTTAGTTTTTCATCTCAGCTCCATCTTCTATTCTGAGGATTCTTAGGCTTGCTGGTTATTGGATGCTTTTTCTCCATTATTGGTAGTTGAATGCATCTAATTGATCTTCTCCACTTCCATAACGTTCTTTCTTCTATCTGGTCAAGTGTATTGCTGATGTTTTCCTCTGTGCTTTTTATTTAATCCATTGTTTCTTGTTTCAACATTTTTCTGGGTCTTTTTTAAATTCAAAACCCAAGTTTTCTTGCTGGATTTTTCCACGTCTCTGACCTTTCACCCAGATCATGTATTACTGATCTTCTCATCCGTGTGCTCACCGTTCCTGTTGCTGGCCTTTCTCTGCAGCTCCTGGATTGAGTTTACCCGGCTTTCTATATCCTATTGAGGTCCCTGAATACAGCTTTGAGATCTTTATTCATCTTAGGATGAATTTGATATTGGAGGCATCATGGTACTTTGGAGAGGTCGTTACCTTGAGGTTTTGTTTTTTTCTTGTGATTTTCAGAATTTATGCATCTATTAATTTGTTATATCTTTTCAGGTTTTATTTGAGGGTCTTATTGAGTAGTTTACTCCTTTGGGCCCAGTTCTCAGTAACAAGCAGAAGAACAAAGTTAAACATTTGTGATAGCAACATCAAATTGTATGAGATACAGAAACTCATTGGAAATCCATCCAGCCCCTCTAACATATCACTAATGAGCATAAAATCGAAGAGGCAAATGCAATGCAGAATGTCCTATGACGTTACTTTTTTTCATTGAAAAATAAAATGTGGAAAGAGTAAATGAATGAGATTTAGAAAGAATAAATTGAAATGAGATAGATAGAAGACAATAAGTAAATGTGAAGAAGAAAAATGGAGAGAAGAATTTTACAGGTGGTAATACAGCAAGAAATTGTAACAAAAATTTTAAGAAAGAAAAATCAAGCGAATAATAGAAACAAAGACTTCCTACTAATGAAGAAGCTCAGAACAAAACAAAATTACACACACACACACACACAAACAAACACACATACACACACACACACACAGATATATATGGAAAGTATATATGGAAAGAGAGTGGAGAGAGAGAGGGAGAGAATAAAAATTAAAACATAAGCTTGTTAAAGTAAAAAAATCAGAACTCTGTCAAAATTATAGTAGATAAAAAAGGGGGGAGAGGATAAAAGATGGAAAAAAGGAAAAGGTCAGAGATTGACCAATAATGGAAAGCATATATAAACAGATGACTGCATGCTGGGTATAAAATTTTTAGAAATTAAGTAATAAGGTAAAATTATTGATAGATGTATAGAAAAGGGGAAATGACAAAGTGGGGGGGGCAGATGGCATACTGGGACAGCTTTCATTTGTTTGAAGATTAGAGAGGGTCAGGGTTTATACAATAGAGGAGGGATCAGTAGGATTTTGTGGACTCCTGCATTCTGTGACTGACGCTGGTTTTGAACCTGTACTGGAGGACTGATCTGTACCCATCTTCTTTAGCAGCCCTCTGCTGCGTACCAGGGGCTCTGCTGAATGCACTTAATTTTGCATTCTGTAAATTGTATGTGTGTTCTCCTACCTTCTGGAGACTGAGCCCCAGGATGGTTGATGTTCTATTTAGATATACTTCCAAGAGTACTGAGACTGGGCAAAACAGCCTTTAGCATTGAGATCTGTCTGGGAGAGAGGCTTGTCTTAGTAGTTTCAACATCTCCTAAGTATTAGCCTCCGTGCTGGGCTAATACACCTATAGGTGATGATCAGATTATTGGCACATCAGTGCACCAGGCTCTATGGCAGAGAAATAAGAAAGAGTGGTGGTAGAGGTTTGTATCATTCTACTGAGCTCAGGCTGAGAACTACTAGGCTCCAGAGTAATCTTCTTTGTAGAGGATCTGCTGCTGGCCTCCAAGTCCTACTTGTCTTTCCCTAATTCACTGTGTGAGCTGAGCCGTCTAAAGCCTGCACTTTTCAGCTTGTCAGTTTCCAGCAGACCTGCTCTCCAAGCTACCTCCTAGGGACTCATTTGAGGCCTGTGGGTCTCTGGGTGTGTGTGTGTAGGGCAGGATTGCCTCTCTGTTTTCAGCAGGGTCACCTGGTTGGGGTTTTTTCAATGTCAGAACTGTGGTCAGCTTGGCTATCTTCTTTTCAGCCTGTCTTTTCCTCAGACTTTTTGGCTATTCTACTCTCTGCCTTTGTGGATTCCCAAAGTGCCTCCTCTTCCTCTCTTTGAAAAAAAAAACCACCATATTACTTGTTATTCTTAATCTTCTTTATGGAGTAATACAAAGGCCACTTCTCATTGGCCACATGATGCAGAAGTCTCTACCCTAAATATTTTTAAATATTTGACTTAAAGAGATAAATATTCCTTGTGTTTTGTAAATAAATTGCTAGTCTAAGGTTATAAGATAACACATATAAAAAAGTTAGACAAAGGGTCAGTGCTGGCTAATCTTCACTGTCAAATTTACAGAGTTAAGAATCATGGGTGTGTTTATGAAGGTGATTCTAAGAAGGTTTAACTGAGGTAGGGAGACCCATCCTGACCATGGGTGACACCTTCCTGGGGGCTGAGGTGCTGGACTGACTAAAAAGGAGAAAGTGTGGTGTGTACTAGGACTTGCCTTCTACCTGCTGTGACCTCCCACCTCATGCTCATGTCATCCCTTCACAAAGTGTCAGCCACAGAAATCCTTTCTTCCCCCCTTAGGTGGGGAGTATTTTGCTGCAGCGACAGAACAGCAACTAAGACATGGAGATGGTAGTGAAGAGTGGGGCCATTGCTGAGAGGAACCTGACCATGTGCTTCTTGGGCCTTTGAAATTGCTGCTAGAGAGAAATGTGGAAGTGTGTTGTGCTACAGGTTAGGCAAGCCCTGAAATGCTGCAGGTGGAGTTCAGTGGGCTATTATGGTGGAAATTCAGAGCCAGAGTCCCCAGAGATGTGAGGATAATGGAGGCTTAGCTCCTGAGGTTTTCAACTATCCAGGTTACATCCCAGCAAAGACTCTGGCTTTGTTCTGAGGACTCGAATGAGGCAGGACTCAAAAGCAATGGACTGATGTCTTTGGCAGAGGAAATTTCAAGACAGGAAAGCTTTCAGGTTGGGGCATGATTACTGCTCTCTACCTTTGTCCTAATGTACAACGTGGATGAGCAGAAAGCTTTGAAAAGGGCGTTGTTTGATGAGGAAATAAGCATGGATCAATTTAGTTTGCCTTTCTGTTGCTGTGATAAAACACCATAACCAAGACAACTTATTTTGTTTTGTTTCTTTTGGCTTACAGTTCCATAAGGATGGGAGTCCATTATGGTGGGGCACCATTACAGCAAGGGGCAGGCATGGTAGAGAGGCTAGGAAGCTGAGAGGTCACTTCTTTAACTTAAAGCAGAGAGTAAACTGGAAGCAGGGTGACACTATGAACTCTCAGAGATTCCCTGAGTGACTTAGTTTGTCCAACAAAAACCTCAATTCCCCATAACCTCTGCACAAAGTGCCACCAACTAGAGACTAGATGTTCAAAGGCTTGAGCCCAGGAGGACATTCCGACCACCACAGAGGATGTAAAGTAGCTATAATTACACGATACAGCACATTTAAAAAGAAACTTCATGCCATGAAGAATATACCTCTCCTAAAGCTGTGAGCCAGATTAATCCCGTCCTCCCTCACATTGCCATTGCCAGGCATTTTATCTCAGGACTGTGTAAAGTTACTACTACTATGGGGCCACAGTGTACGCATGAAGTGTTGACAACAGAGACATGTCTCTTGCTGCTCTCCAACCACCTGTGCCATGCCAGCTAACCATGGTGATGTTCATCGTTGCTGTCGGAGCTACATGACAGAGGCTTCCACTTCCTGGTCCAACCACTTTGCAGCTGGGAAGGGTCTCCACAAACAGGAACTGCCACCCATGACAGGCACTGGGCAAGTTGCTAGATCTCTGACTATGAAAAAGAACAGTCATTTTCCTATATCTGAGGGAAATATATGCTAAGACTTCCTGTATATACCATGTCTCTCCTATATACTCGTATCTATTATGAAGCTTAATTTATAATTGAGCACAGTAAGAGATTAACATAATAACCAGTAACAATATAGAATAAGTATAGCAATATATCTTAATACAAATGCTAATGTGCTCTCTCCTTTATACTGTATCTTAGTATGTTAGTCTTCTTCTTCTTCTTCTTCTTCTTCTTCTTCTTCTTCTTCTTCTTC
>NW_021620771.1:2235440-2326306 GCF_004785775.1 Grammomys surdaster | reverse complement strand
TCTTCTTCTTCTTCTTCTTCTTCTTCTTCTTCTTCTTCTTCTTCTTCTCTTCCTCCTCTTTCTCCTCTTCTTCTTCCTCTTCTTTCTCCTCTTCCTCCTCCTCCTCCTCCTCCTCCTCCTCCTCCTCCTCCTTCTCCTTCTCCTCCTTCCTCTTCTTCTGAGAACTTGGGATGCTTCCATGATATGCAGTGAGGTTAGGGACATAGTTTTGGTGACACAGATTTAAACTACATAAAAATAAACACTGTGGTTTTAAAATCAGTATGACAAACAAGAAGGCTGCTAAGTGCTAAGCAGCTAGATCATGTGCACAGCATGGACAACAGACAGGTATATGTCTCACTTCCCCAGTAAGAGAATCAGCCACATGAGACTCCTTTCTGCTGGTGACTTTTGGGATCTTCCACTTGGTATTTCTGGACTGCAGTTAACTGCAGCTACTTGAAAGCCAAACCACAGAAGAGCAGGGAGTCTGTGTACTCCTATTTCAAAGAACTATTTCCTGGATCAAATAGATCCAGAGGTAAGGGAATATGGTATTTTAAGTAAATATTAACAAGCTTCCTATCTAGTAAGTTCTCACATGTACCAAGGTTCTCACCACAAACAGAAATAATAACCTTCTATGTGGAAGTAGGAACATCCTAGATTGTCTGTGAAAACTAACCCTTAGCTTTAGACTACAGATGAAAAACCAAAAACTACCCAAGCAGTCACAAGTGTCCAGCAAAGCAAGACCTTTATTTGAATTAGGCAGCAAAAACTGACCAGTCAGGGACAGCAACATAGACTCAAAAGCCTACTATGTCTTTGTACGTTCATCTTAGTAAGCAGACAATAAAATATTATTGTACACAGGCTGCTATTGATTGATCAGGGCTGCAGAGCAGACTCTGGAGCTGAACTGTAACCCTGAAGAGAAATTGTATAGCAGTTTTAAAGGATGGAACCCCAAAGCAAGAGGGAAAAGGGTGGGCTGTAGCATTGTCCAATCATATTTTGACACAACAGGTTGAATAAAGAAGTAAATATTGAAAATTGGGCCTTATCCAGGTCAACTGGTTTCAGGGTCCTTGATTCAGCTTTTGCTGTCAGTTCCCCTATTGGACTTTTGGCCTAGAATTCAGAATAAGGGAACAAAGGAGCGGGCAAGCTGCATGCTGTCAATTTAAGTTATGACAAGCAATACATTTACGACTTGTGTCACTTATTTTAGATAATCAGCAACAATGTCCCTCTTTACATTTTTTTGCTTTTAGTATAGAATAGATTTTATTAAGGGCATGAGGAGGGGAGTCAAGAGGGTAGCAGAGGCAGGGAAAGGGAGAGAGAGAGAGAGAGAGAGAGAGAGAGAGAGAGAGAGAGAGAGAGGGAGAAGAAAAGTGGAAGCTTAGAGGGGTAGAGGCAGGCCATGAGCACATGGAGAGGGGGGAGAAGGGGGATGGGGAGAGAGGGGGTAGGGGATGGGGAGAGAGGGAGAAGGGGATGGGGAGAGAGAGGGGAAGGGAAAGGCAAGAGCAAGAGAAAGCAAGAGAGCAAGAGGCCTCTTTACATTCTTTACTGGTTAAAAGACAAACATGAAACACCTGAAGAAGCAGGCTAGAAGTTAGTTCCTGGGCCTGGGAACATGCACTCAGTTTGGCCCTGCCAGGAAGATGGAGGTTGTTCCTGAGATGCTGGACTCAGGCAACTGTCTCCTAACAACTGCATGTTGGGAATCAGAGTTGAAAAGAAGTCAGGCAGTACAATGTGGTTGACTGAAGGAGGGCACTCTGTGTGTCCAGTAAAGCCTAGTTAGTTGGGTAGACAACAAATCCCATCATCTCTTCCACTCAGCCCTGGTCAGAGTGAGCTGAAGGATGGAAGTCGTGCCTCTGACCGTGGAGCATCTTGTCTCCCTGGTGCAGATTCCCATGTGAGAAGCTGATGCATGGCCATAGCAAGAGGTCACAGGAAACTACTGAGGGAAAACAAAAACAAACAGAACAGTGAAGCCAAAAGTTCTTGACCCAAAAGCAGTTCTCCAATCTGAAGTCTCAGCAACATCCCAGATGTTAGAGCTCTGTAATGTCTAATTTTGTCTTTTGCAGTTATACAATAACCTAAAAGCCCAACAATAGTGAAATCTCAAAGTTCAGGAGGCAGAGGCAGAAGAATCTCATGGAGCCTAGCCTGGGTAGCTCTGGGCAAAGAGGGAGAGGGAGGGGGAGGGGGAGAGGGAGAGGGAGGGGGAGGAGAAGAGGAAAGGGGAGGGGGAGAGGGAGGGGGAGAAGGAGAGGGAGAGGGAGAGGGAGAGGGAGAGGGAGGAAAAGGAGAGAGAAAGGGAGAGGGAGAGAAAGAGGGAGAAAGGGAGAGAGGGAGAGCATTTGTCCAGCATGTGCAAGGCACTGGGTTCAGTCTCAACACTGCAAAAATACATCACACACACACACACACACACACACACACACACACACAAAACCTTCCAGCCTTCTAGATTACTGGTAAAGGGTTTGGGGTTTTGATGTGAAAAAACACAGACCATACTTCAAAAGATAGAAGACAGTTAAAAGACTGAACAAGTGTCACATAAAACCCCAGAAGCTGGGCCTCTAACACATTCTTCACCCAATAGCTATCAATGTAAGAATCTAATCCACAAAGAATCTAATCCATAAGGCTGTTGGTCAGAACCAAACAACCCCAACTCCATTTTAGTCATCTGCATCCTAAAAAAGTATGCAATTACAGTAAAGGAACCTCTGGAGTTTGGAAGCAGAATGAAGATAAAATACATTCGAACTCCCTCCACATAAACACAAGGCTGAAGCTGAGTAGCTTGCACAATTGTTTGGGACCAAAAGGAGGACAAGACTGCATCCAGCTGTATTTTACACAAAAATATTCTACCCAATATGAATATTGATTCAAATATGCAGTTTTTGAGGCCCTTTGCCCACTAAGCAAGAAGGGCAGTGTTTAAAATATTTGGCAAGGTGCACAATTGTGAGGGATCTTAATCTCTCACTCAACCATGTGCACTTCTTCTTTTAAAAGGCAATCAAAGGTAAAATAGAGACAACTTAAATAAAACCATTAATTGAATTTATCCCATATAGAGCACACAAACACTTTTATATAGACATGATTGTCTATATGCAAAAGTGTCTCCACACCTTCTCGCCAAAATGTTTGCATTTTTTTCTTCTGTCCACTGTATTATTTTTTATTTTATGTAGGAAACATTAAGTTCAAAAGAGAGATGAAAAAGAACAGAAAATGCTATGTTTAATAAATTACAGTTTAATCATTGCAATAATTGCAAAGAACAATATCTGGAATTTTAGAAAACCTTTCCTAACCAATACTTTGGTCAAAGAAAAAATATTAAATCATTCATAATGCTTTCTTAAAAGCAACACACCAAACAGAACCTTTAGATATTGTTAAAAACTACTTTTTCTGTAGAAAAACTGTTCTTCCTAATTTTGGTCATGAATATGAAAACACACACACACACACACACACACACAGGAATAAAGAATTCTGGGCTGGCAAGACAGTTCAGCCTAAAAGGCGCTCTTTACAAACCCTGATGACTCTAACTGTATCCCTGGAGCCCATGTGGTGGAAGAAAAGATCCGGCCTTTGAAAGTTGTAGTAAGACCTCCACAAATGATGTATTCTCATAAATACAAGTGTGCAATAATTAATTACAGAATTAGAAGTATTTTTAAAATTAGTGCCAGTGGAGGCAAAATGGTAAAAATGGTGTCAGAAGTGGAAAGAGAAGAGCAATGTATGAAATGTGTTCTTCGGTTAGGAAGGAGAGAGGAAGCAGCCATTATCCCACTCGAGAAAAACAAAACAAGCCAGGAACATGAGAACAGGGACAAGACATGGAAGACAGGGAGAAAGGAAGATAGATGGATGGATGGATGGATGGATGGATGGATGGATGGATGGATGGATAGGATAACTGACAGATAGACACACAGATGATTGATAGATACGATAGATGATAGATAGATACACTAAATGACAGATGGTAGATGATGGATAATGAGAGAAAATAGGTAAATAATAGGTAATGATAGATAATTATAGATGATAGATATGATAGATGAATGATAGATAATGATAGATAATAGATAAGTGACAGATAATGGTAGAAAGATGATAGATAGATAGATAGATAGATAGATAGATAGATAGATAGATAAGAACTATTAGGTAAAAAAAAACTATAAGAGTAAGAAAAGGAAAGGAAAGACAGACAGACAGATAGACAAAGAGGGAGACAGAGACAGAGAGAAAGCACAAATATCCATATCCAAACAGGCATAACGAAATAGAAATATCATCATGCAAATGTACTCATGAGCACAAACTTGAAGTGGCCACAGTTTAAGAACAGGCAAAAGGCCCCAGGAAGCCTGGGGCAGGAGTGCCTGGAGTGAGAACCAAAGGAGAGAGCCACAGACCACACAACCTTCTCAGCCTTCCCTGAGCATTCGAAAGCGGTCCTGCAGCGAGGTGCATTGGAGTGAAGGTGGGGGACAAGGACCCTGCATTGCTTTTGCAGGTCTGACAGGAAATCAAAATAAGGAAAGCAGCAGACACTTTTCCAGTGTATTGGCCTAAATATTAGCATTGAAAAGAAGGCCAAAGTGAGAACTGAGAGTTAAGAGTCAGAGAACATAACTTACTCCATTTTAGAACGTGCAGCCATGTTCAGTCTTAAGCTTCAATTTTCCAGGACACCCCAGGCTTCTCAGACAAACCGCACAAAAAGGCAATCAAACAACAACTGCCCTGACATCAGGCCAGAGGCTTGCAGATACAAAAAATGTCCCTACAAAGTAATCCTCTCTCCCTCAAGGTACAATCCAATCAGAAGTGTACAAATATCCCATACCATAAGCTCAACCAATCCCGATGAAGGTGGCCTAACCACAACTGGAAAAAACCCTAACTAGCTTTAAAAGATGCCTGAGAGGTTCCCTCATAGTTGCCTACATTTTGTTTGGATGGTTGACCCTGCCTGCTGGCTGTTTCAACCTTTTGTCTTTGCAGACTATTCAAGTCTGGAGTCTTCTTTCAGGGATTCTCGCACCCTTACAAGAGCTGTTCTGATGTTGCTGGATGCCTTCAGCATCCTGTTCTGTCATTGACCCAAATGAGGCTGAGATCTTATTGGAAGGAGAAAGATGGTACCTCTCTGGCTTACAAGCATGATGGAGCCTCCTGGGGAGGGGTGTGGATACCAGTGTGGGGCACCCGGTTGTGTCTTCAAGCTTAGAGCACTGGGGTTCTGAGAGGTAAGAGTGTCCTCCAGTCTGTCACGGAGAGAACTTTCCCTGGGTCAGGCAAGGAGTCACTGGAGGCTGTCCAGGTCCTGAGGACACTGAATGCAGGAAGTGAGAACTGAGAAGATTTATCCTGTTTCCCGGGGTGGCTTAGAGGAAAAAAAAGGGAGGAGTAAAATTTAAAAATGTGAGAGCATTATCAAAGGGCAAAACAAATATCCTTTACCAGAGCTCCCAGTTTATGGCGTATTCAGTGTGAGTTTTCTGGCATTAAGTTTTGTAAAGCAAAACGAGATGGGCATCCTGGCCCGACCCCTGAACAATCAAGCCATGCAATAGTCTTAAAAGGGGAGTGTATTTAAGAAGAGGAAGGGACCTAGAAAAGGGGGTAGAGGCAGAGAAAGTGGGGTGTATGAGGAAGACAGAGAGAGCATGGGAGAGTAAAAGGAGACAGGGAGGGGGATTGTGGGAGGGGGAGAGAGAGACAGAGAGAAAGAGACAGAGAGGGAGGGAGGGAGAGAGAAGGGAAGAAAGAAACTGAACAATCCTTTTACAGGTGATCCAGGCTGTACCTGACTGTTGCTAGGTAACTGTTGGGCGAAGCATAGAGAAAATGCTAACAAATTAGCCTCAGTCTCTCTCTCTCTCTCTCTCTCTCTCTCTCTCTCTCTCTCTCTCTCTTTCTCCCCAATGGCCACCCTGAGAGCATCATACCTTAGGCAAATTGGGGACTCCAGGGACCTACAACACTAGGGAGCTAGGTCTTCGTTCCTGGATGCTTGTCCTAGCTGTGACAGACAAGGAGATAGACCCAGCGTTCCAACCAGGCCCACCTTGCTGTCAGCCCTCTAAACTGTTTCCTTGGGACCTGGTTGAGCTTAATCCCCATGCAGCAAAAGGCTTCACTCAGGAATCATCTGAACCCCTTGTTAACTCCACAGGCTCCGTGTCTCCTCAAGACCCTGCAGAAAGCGATTTGTGTGAATGACACCGTAAACCAAGAAGGTTATAAGGCAGAGCGTGATTGGCTCCCTGGGGCTTATTGCAATAACTTTAATCTTCTGGAACTCATCTGGTATGAATTTAGGAAACGAACGGCTGAAACTCCCCCAACACAGCTCTCTGGCCCTGGTGCGCAGTGAGGTGGGCTATGTTTTCAGGCCTGGCCCTGGGCTCCTTACTAACAGGCATTAAAAAGTATGGAACACAGAAGGGAGGAGGGGGGAGGACTTTCCTTGCTTTGTCTTTGGAAAGGAAACAAACAGAAATATCCACCTTGAAGTGCAAGTGAGCTAGGCCTTCCTTGAAAGAGCATCTGTCACTAGGGATGGAGACTAGTCTGGCACCTGCCTTGTCTCCCGGCAATCTGTTTACCTGGTCCACAAGGGGGCGGGGCTTTTGAGATCTTTGTAGCCAAAGAGTTCGGTCTTTTTACCGCTGGGACTCATGCTCGCTCGTTGTCCATTACAACGAAGACCAAGACTTGGGGACCAGCTTCTCCTAATTTTTACAGCCCTCTGGGCCAAGGCTGACAACAATGAATATGTCAGGTCATGTCTCATCTCTGACTTGTCCCAGGTTACTAATCTCTCTCCCTGTGACCCTTCCAGGTTAATTCAGTGAGCACCAGGTCCTGGTGCTGCCTCTGAGGATTGAGTCCTAAGAACATCGTGGGTTCTTTGCATTTGGATTGGGAGTCTGGAGGGGGTGGGGAATAGGATGAAGTCTCTTTGATCCTCTTGAGCTTCAGGGGCAATCTTGTTTGGAAAATCCACACTTGGCTGCAGATGAAAATAGCAACTACTTTAGGGGCACAGGATAAAAGGCCAGGGATTCCTATGCTTCTCTATCCTGCCCTTCAAATGCATGCCCTTGTCACCTGTGTTCTCTGGATAGTGACTAGCTTCAACAGTAAGAATCGTGACACCTCCAAGGGCAAAGCTTCTCAGTTTACAAGTTTCACACTGGCATAATCCGCTTGCAGCTAAAGGCTTCACTCAGCCACGTCAGTAAATGAGGATGCTTGCTCAAGGTGTGAAATGACTCAGCAGGAAAAGCTACTTGACAGACAGGCAGCAGGCCTTGCAGGCCTAGCATCCCATCCACGCTAGGGTTAGGCGTATCCCAGATGTCTCCTGAGCCTGCTTTCTTCTTAGATTAACAAATGATGATGCAGTGGTCTGCCTGACAGAATATGTTTTGTGTCTATTGTAGTAAATAAGGACTATTTCCATGGGGCATGCTAGTACATAGTACTCGTTCCGTTTTCCTAACTTCAACCCCTTCTGTGGTTTAATGTTTCATACATTGAAGATTCCACACAGGTCTGGAAGATGGTGGTCCATTGTGGACTTGGGAGGGTAACTATGAACGCCAATGACTCTAGATCCGATTGTAGGGCCACATGATGAGTGGTGTGGTTGATGCCACTCTTGTTTACTATGAGATCTGGGAGAGGGGTTGGAATTCCAGACCCCACAGAGCACCTTTGTGAGCCGCCCAGTGCTATCTGACTCACACTGAGCCTTGCCAGGATCTGGAATCAGAGGGAAAGCAACACTGCCTCTGCCTGTGCCCCAGGTACCTTGCTACGGTGTAGGGAAAGCACAGGAAGGGACAGGGGACGATGCTGTCCCGAAGCTGCGGATGGCCAGCTGTGAGTGCTTGGGTGGGATTCTGGAACTGGCCAGGTGCCAGCCCCTACACTTGCCAATTCCCCTGAGTTCTCTGCTGAGCGCAGTGGGGAGGTTTTGAAGGGTTTTGCACATTTCATACTGATGAGTGTATGTTTTTAATTTTGTGGAATTTTGAGTGTCAACTCAGGAATTTTCAAGAAACCTGGTCTTTCAAAATAAAAAGTTGTACCACTCGGGCATCTTACTTTAAAGTCCATTCTGAGGAGAAATGGGTTAAACTTGAGAAGGAGCCCAAATGACAGGGCCTAGAGAAATGTCACTGACTCTCTAAGACTCTTCATCAGAGAGACCAGCCTACCTGGCTGCTCTATACAGCAGAACCATGCCATAACCTGGAGTTACCTATCAACTGTCTATGCTTCTGTCAAGTTGTCTAACATTTCTCAATGAGCAGTCAAGTCTTATTTCTGACTGTGATTATGTACAATCCAGCAGCTACAGTAGGAGAGGAGAGAAAGGCCCTCCCTCCCATTGAGACTAAGGCAGAGTTGCACTACCTAGGTCTGCTGTACGAAGGATTCTAGTGGGCAGTCCCTTCCTCGGGATGCTGACACCAGCTGCAATGACTTTCCCTCTCCCCTTGCATGATGGAGGAGTGGGCAATCTGGACTCCCCTGAGGTCAGCTCACCCTCCCCTGCCTTCCATTCTCTGGTCTATTTATGAGAACTAATAAATTCCTCCTCAACCACAGCCTCAGTTAATTTGGTTGAGTTTTAGTCACTTCTGACTGTAAAAATGTTTGGCTAATACAAAACGCCTCGCAAAAGGTTTGTACACACTCTGCTCCAGTAAGCTGGTGGAATTTTTATTGCTGTTTCCATGATAAAAAGTTTCTGAAAAGTTACTTAAGCCTGGCTAATCCACAATGTCCCATGAAATTCCTTGAACATCCTGAGATGTCACCAAAGCCCTGTCCACACAGGCTGACCAAGCTGGCTAGCCCTGTGTGAGCCTATTATACGCAAGAATTCTTCTAAATCCTCTGATACTTTCACTGGCCAGACGTCTCAGCTAGCACAGACCCCTGTTGAGGCACACTCTGGCAAGGCAAAGTTGAGATAAGAGAAAAGGGTTGGATGTTCATCAAGGATTCTACTGACCTTAAAGACCAGTTTTTCCAATGCTGGACATGCCTCTGGCTGACAGTCACCTTGAAGCCAGTGCTGGCTGCTCTATCAGACAGCCCTCCATCTGAAAGCAACCTTGCCTGTGATCCCTGGTCATCACTGGACAGCAACATTCAGTAACCAACCCATCAGAGTAAGTGCAGAAGATTGTGGCATCCCAAGGGACTGACCACTAGCATTCTTCTGGGGCACAGTAGACCTGGATGTTGTGACCCTGCCTTGGTCTCAATGGTAGGGAGGTCCTTGCTCTTCTCTCCTGCTGTAGCTGCTGGATTGTGTATAATCACAGTTAGATTCCTAGGAGCTGGAGCTCTCTCAGGGTCAGCTAAAACAATTCTCAAGACTCTGTCACAGCCCAAGGTCCCTTTTGCTTGATTCTGTTTCCTTTCTTCCTGCCTCTTGAGTGACCCAGAAAAAGAAATCACAAATATGCCACATGTTATAACTGATAGGCTGCCTAGTCTCTCTAGAATTAAGTCACTTTCCCAGATGCAGTCCACCGGGCCATCCTGGACATCTTCCCCAGGTTCAGTTGATGGAATGAGATAGGAAGGGTATCTGGAGAGAACAGGGTGGCATTAGGGTCCAGTTACCATTAGCAAGAGCTTATAGAACACCTATGCTATCTCTGAGAAAACTTGGATAACAAAGTGGCCATGCCCACCACACAGAGAAGATCACAGCTCCTACTATATAGCTTGAACACAGTGAGGCTGACAGGGCTTTGGGGAATTGTCTTCATCAGTAAAGCCAGTGACTGTCTGGGCCAAGTATGAAGGAATAGACTGGACACCTAAGTCCTCCTAAGGTACCATCCATTCCAGAGAAACAGTGAAGCCAGGCCTGACAAATGCCTCTTCCTTCCTTAGTCTGATGGTTTTGTGACCAACTACTCCCCTTTTGGCCTTACAGTTATTTCTCATGTTCCCCTCAAATGTTTTTTATTGTGTTCAATATGACCCCAGACTTTATCCTTGTTTCTCTGCTCCCCAAATATCTCCCTTCATCCATTTCAACTCTACTTTTAAAATCCTTAGGCTCTGACAACTGACTGAAATAAACTTCCTTCATCAATCCTTCCAAGTTGAGACAGCATGCTCTTGCTGCTGTCCCTACAGCCTGGTGGTCTCCTCTCTGGGGAGCGTGTATGTCTTGGTATAGCTCAGGATCCTGGGTCTTTGCCTGAGAGGCAGCCAGTCATGCCAAGATGTCTCTTCTGTCCTGCCTGACGGTGTTCAGGGGGCTGGAAGACATGGGGAGAACAGAAGCGGTAGTTGCTAATAGAGCCAAAATTCTTTTTTGCTTCCTAATAACAAAGTCTCTGACCCTGATTACTTTTTTTGTCAAAGAGAGGTGAGATGACTTGTACACCTCTGGTTGTCAGATGAGTCCCTTCTCTGATCTGTGATAGGCTCTCTTTCTGCTCCTGGAGGCAGGAAAGGATTCTGAGTACTTCAGCTATGCATTTGGACTTTTGTACAAAAGCTGTATCAGATGTGCCATCACCAGAACTTCTAGTCACCTCATATGTTCATCAACATTTGTCACTATGACAAAATGTCCATGATAATTTATAAGGAGAAAAGGTTTATCTGGTCCGTGACCTCAGAGGCTTCAATTCATGGACAATTGGTTGTTACTTTGGGTCTATGATACCAGAGGATATTATGATGGAAAAAGTTTTCACCTCATGCACCTGGGAAGCAAAGAGAAAAGGAGTGACTGGGCTTCTAATGTAATTCTCCAATGACTCTAATGACCTAATTTGCTCCCAATAACTCCCTCCTCCTAGAGGTTCCACCTCCCAGAGGCACCACTTTGGGGATCAGCCCTTTAATATATAGGCTTCAGGGAAACATTCAAGATATAAGTGTAGAACCCTTTAGAAAGGCAGAACAAATACTTCAAGACACTCCTGAGTAGGGAGTATACCCTCACTGTGGTGGTTTGAATAAGAATGGCTCCATCCAGTCATATATTTGAATGCTTAGTCACCAGGGAGTGGAACTCTGTGATAGAAGGATTAGGAGGTGTGGTTTTGCTGGAGAAAGTGTGTCACCAGGGGTGGGCTTTGAGGTTTCAAAAGCCCAGATCAGATGTTCTCTCTCTCTCTCTCTCTCTCTCTCTCTCTCTCTCTCTCTCTCTCTCTGTTTCCCCACCCCCCCACTCCCAGGATGTAACTTCTGCTATTCTCCCTGCTATGACTGATAATGGTCTAAACCTTTGAAACTGTAAGCAAGCTCCTAATTAAATGTTTTCTTTGATAAGAACCATCGTGGTGTCTTTTCACAGCAGTAGAACACTACAGAATAAGACATTCACCATAAAAAGGGAAGTTGGAGGTAAGGACACTGGCAGCCCCTGGTGATAGCCCTATATATGTCAAGGGCACACAGACAGCAGGCAGAGGCCTCGGTGCTCATTTCTTAGACATAAGACATGGCATTTATGACTTGGTAGAAATGGACACTCAATAGAAGAAAATATATAATTATGGGAGTCCAGAATCCAGAGCCAGGATGTAGATTGGCTCAATATTGACCTTCTTTCCTGAAACCAACCTGCCAAGAGCAGAGAGTGCCAGACCCAAAAACTCGAAATAACTCTGAACTGTAGTTCTAGACCACACAAACTCTATCCTCAGGGGCTGAGTCTTGAGAGACGTTCAGGCTGGCCTTGATTCCCAGTGTACCTCTGTCTCCTCTGTGCTCCTCTAAACTGGACTGAGCATCCACTAAAGAGCTGTCTGGTCCTGCCAGGATACTGCTGCCCAGTCCGGGTTAATAGGGATGGGCTCCTCCCACAGACACATTGGGCATTCCTGCTGAGTAGAGACACTATGCCCCTCAGTCTGAATTGAGAGGCAGGCCACTGTGAAGCCAGATCATTGGTTTTCCATCCAGTGTCTTCTTTTCTCTCATCTAGAAACTAAACACATCTACCATCTGGCACCCTGGAAATGGAGGTCAAATTCTGCACACATGAAGCATTTCCGCCTGAGTAAACAAGTTCCTTTCTCTCCTTTGGTCCTCCGTCATTCCCAGAATTGGTCCAGCTGTTCACAGTCCGCTCTTCCTCCTGTCCCCAGACATGTACTAGGGCAAGCACACACCTGGCCTGGCTAGGTGGAGGAAAGCAAGAAGAGCATCTCACTTCTATAGCCTGGGAAAGGAGGAGCAGGTGGCAGCCCGCCCCCAGGTCAACCCTGCCCTCTAGCTGCATAGAGGCACAGAAGTATCCTCCTGCAGCCTCTTCTTCCTAAGGACCAGTGTTGTATGCAAATCCCAGCTTCTTCAATGTGGCTCCCTGGGGCTGCTGTTCCTCCTTTCTTCTGTCTGTTCTTCCTCTTCTTCAACACTAGTAGTACGAAGGCTTAGTGGGTTGCAGGTCCTCTGAAAGCCTACAAGAGCCCATAGGGGCCATTGGAAGGGAATCATTTTCAACCAATGTCCGGCTGCTATAGTGTGCCTCTTAAATGTCTCACTCAAGTTCTATGTGTAAACTCTTACTTCTCAGGCAGAGCTATAGGGAAGGGAGACTCAGCGAGAGGTCTTCTGGCATTTGCTAGTGAGTCACTAAAGGGAATTGTGAGATTCTGGACTCTTCCCTCTCTTTCTCCTTCCAGCCATACAGCTTGATCCACTACACATTGTCGGCCACCATACACTGCAGCTTCACCACCTCAAAATGACAGAGGAGCAGCCCATAAACTGACACTTCCAAAACCGAGTCAAAGTAAAGAGCTTTCTCTTTCTTTTTTTAAATATATATTATTGTATGTGTGTGCACACATGTGTATGTTTGTGTGTATATGAATATACATGTGTGTGCCAGATATCCATGGAGGGCAGAGGTGTCAATTGCTCTGAAACTTGAGTTGTAGGTAATTGTGAGCCACCTGACACGGGTTCTGAGAACTGAACTTGGGTCCTTGATAAGATTAGTAGGCACTCTTAACGGCTGAGCTATCTCTTCAGCTCCAAAGGGTTTTTTGTTTTGCTTTGTTTTTCTTTATAAGGTAATTATCTCAGGTATCTGTTACAGCCACATAAAGCTGACAAACATACTAAGGGCAGATATACTGGAGGACGCGGTAGAAATGGTCTCTACTTACAGACCTCCAATCCAGCCATGCATCAGCCTTCAGAGACCACATACCCAAGAGACTATAGGTTCTTGATTCACTCTCCTGCTCCCTCTACTCAGGCAACCACCCTCAGGTCTGGTCTTGAGTTCCTGATTTCTCATATACAGATAGAGTTGAGCACTATGCCTCACCACAGGCCCAGAGAAAAGATAAATACACAAAAAGATTGGCCTCCTGAGTCAGCTGTAAACTGGGAGTTGGTAAACAAGAAGACTTGTTGTTGGTAAACAATCCTCACACTTCTGCAGAACACCAAGAGCTTATAGAGCCACCACAGGGGGAAGAACAACAGACCCTGCCCCTGTCTCCAGCCTCCGTAACTCTCCAACACCAATCTTAATCATTATACCCTGAGAACCTGTGTTCGAGTTTAGGCACAAACGTCTCAGGTCTGCGAGGGCGGGATTGAGGGACTCCATCTTCAGAAGCCTAGAAAACTGTGCCTAGGATGCACTGGGAAGGCTCTGGCTGTCAAAGAGCAGTGGAAGCTGGTGCCATAGCCTACCTGGGTACTCAATCTGTCCCACACTTGAGTCTCAGCCCACTCCAGTCCCAGCCCAGTTGGGCTTCCGGGTCCTACAGACCCCATGGCTGACTGACAACATCAGGCTTAATTGAGACAACATCAGGCTTGATTTGTTCATCATTGTCAGTTTTTCTTAAAGTTTATTAAACTGCCCCCTTGATCACCGAGCAGGGCCTGTCTGTGTTACACTGACCCATATCCACACCAACAAGTGTATCCTGAACTGGACTGCTAAGTCAGGAAGTGTATAGTCTTCTGCACCCAAAGCCACCAACGACCAAACATTTCAGCAGCCAGGCCAGGGAACAGGAAGAGAACTTTAAACAAAATTAAGCTACATTTACTTATTTATAGGTACACCCGTGCATATGTCATGGTGTACATGTGGAAGCCAGAAGACAGCTTTCAGAAGCCAGTTCTCTTTCCATCTTGTGGGTCAGGCTTAGTAGCAAGCTGACCCAAGAGATGAAGGTCTTAAAGCCAACACTAAGAGCCAAGGACAAAGCCAGGCTACAAGACTGACTCCTGACACACAGCTTCCACTCTGAGCCTCAGAAGAGAGCATAAACACGCTTCTGCATGCAGCACTGTGTGGTCCATCTGTATGGTAATCTTGCTCTGTCCAACATTTAGACGCACTGACACTTTTACACAGGCTAATACTAACTTTGGCCACTTCAAGAATCAGTTTAGTTCTTGGTCCTTAGGGAATAATTCTTGTCCTTGTGAGTTTAAGCTTTACTCCCTTTAGAGTTCAGGATCCTTAAAGAGTCTAAGACTGTGTGTGAAAATGTATGAAGTGACCATGCATTTGCGCAGTAGAACACCAAACACAGCCGGGCCTCCAGGCTGAAATACAGCCAACAGATGTGTCAACCATCAGTACCGTCTGCCCAAGTACAAACAAGCTGTATATCCCACTGACAATGGCCTGGTTATTCGGGACCCTCACCTTGACAACCAGGACAGTACCATGTGCTTTTCTTGGCACTCCCTGGAAAGGGTGCCTTACTCTTCCTGAATTATGAGTGCTTGGGGCTCTGGCTTCCTGCTCAAAACCTCAACTCCAGTCAACTGGTCGACAGAATTATACCCACAATGACCTGCCGAAAAAGCCACAGAAGTAAATATTGCCTTGGGTCAGATCCCCTCCTGGAATCCCAGAACTGTTGAAAGCTGCCAAGGCAGAGGTAATAGATCACCACAACCCGCCTCTGTTTACAACCGGGTAATGCCTTTTACGACCGCCTCTCTCTGTCCTGAATATTTATTTTATTGCCCCTGTAGGGAGATTTTTCCATTTGGTAAAAATCATCAGCTGGTTTCAGTCATGTTAACAACTGTTCATTAAATGCAGAGGGTAAACAGAGATGTAAAGGTTTGTTTCTTTCCTTTTTCTCTATTTATTTTTAACTTACAGAGAAAACTCAGGGAGTGGACCCAGGGAGGGAAACATATTCAGATATCGTTCCTCTCACTGGGTGGGTATCTCCAGCCTTGTTTCCTGCCCTTCAGAGAGAACTAGTCCCTCAGCAAAATGAAAGGAAAAGATTTTAATCTGCATAAGACTAAGATTTGCTGCATGACCTTCATGTTTGGAGTTCCTGACCTGTTTATTTTTTGTTTTGGGTTCAGGGTTTCAGAAGACGTGTATCTTATTCATAGAGAAAGCCTAAGTTTAGAACAATGTAAAGTCACTGGTATGGAATGGTTGGAGAGAAAGAACCAGATAACGGTAGATAGATGAAGCTGGTGAGTGAGTGGATGAATGGATGATAGTAGAAACATAGTTGGAAACTTAGCCAGGTGGAATCATTGACTGGCTATGCATGAGTGTAAGGATAGAAGGATAGAGTGGAGGATGGACAGATAAGGAGAGGTGTGGGTGGTGGTGGAGATTAATGAAGGTGTAAAAGAGAAGGTATTTATGTATGGATGAATGAAGAAGTGACGATGGAAGAAATGATAGATCAGTAGGTAGATGGGCAGACAGATGTGGAGTAGAAGGAAAGATTGACAGATAATAGACGGATATGTATATGAAAGAGTAGATAGATGAAAGTCACTGGTGTCAATCTAACCCAATATAGAAGCACCAGGGAAGAAGTCTTAATGGAATTGTCTCGATCACATTATGCTGTTATGTTATGTTATGTTATGTTATGTTATGTTATGTTATGTTATGTTATGTTATGTTATGTTATGTTATGTTTTGTTATGTTATGTTATGTTATGTTATGTTATGTTATGTTATGTTATGTTATGTTATGTTATAAGCATGTGCATGAGAGGTTTTTGGAATTGGGTTTTGATTGGGGTGGGAGGGACCACTGTAAATTTTTAAAGTTCTATTTTGTGGGCTGGGCCCTGGAGTGAATGAAACTGGGAAAGAAAGCTAAACACGCATGTGTTATTCTATGGCTCACTGTTCTTCACTCTGGATATAAAGTGACCACTTCTCTAGCCACTGCTGCTGGGACTTCCCATGGTGGACTTTAACCTGCAACTTCAGGCCAAATAGACCCTTCCTCTTTTAAGTGGATTTTATTGGAGTATTTTTGTCACAGCAATCGAAACAAAACTAAAACACATGATCAGGTAGATGAATGATTAAAAGGTGCTGAAAAAGAGTTTCTTCAATAGTCCATCTTCTACTAATATCTTCTGGGCCAGGCTCTCAGTGGTACCTATCTTCAGACTTGGCCTTGAAAGGTTCTCTGAGGAGTCCGTGTACCACAGACTCCAGCTGTTCTGCCAAAGTGGCATGGAGTGAAGAACAGAGAACAGGATCCCCCTCTAAACAAGAGCAGCAAGTGAGGACAGAATTCTGACTTATCTGACATGGGGGTGGAGAGGGACTGCCTGGGCAAGCACCAGGCTTATTCCTTCACAACCCCCAGGAATTCTTGTCCTCTTCCCTAGCTCTCCACCAGGATATGTCCATGTGCTGCTGTTTTCTGGGTATCACTTTTCCTTCCCCTCATTCAGTTCATGCATCCTGTATCAGAGAGGATGCCAGTGCATGGGCTGTTTGTATCTCTGTTAGAGGAAGAGGGAACTGGCAATGGTCTGAGGAAGAACCAGGGCTGGGACAAGTGTCTGCTTGAACTTCAGGGAAGGAACAGAGAAAGGGCATTCTTCTATCAACACACAACCAT
Source organism: Grammomys surdaster (assembly GCF_004785775.1). NCBI lineage: Eukaryota > Metazoa > Chordata > Mammalia > Rodentia > Muridae > Grammomys > Grammomys surdaster. Next base: position 2,309,363 of record NW_021620771.1, on the reverse strand, counting down.
CTAGCATCCCCGACTTGATAAAACTCAAGCTATCCCCTCAATGGGAAAGTGGGCAATCCAAGAATATTCCTCTCATTTCTTTCTATCCATATGTTCTGAATGGGCAGAAAACCCATAGGGAGGGGAATCTCTTACAGTATAGCTCCTGAAGTAGGTCTGTCAGACTTACCAAAGAAATTACAAGATATATAGGTAAGCTCGCATCTCAGATAAAACAATGAATAATTCTTTTCTGCATAAACATGCCCCACAAAACATGTGGAATATTCTAACAAGAGCAACAACAAAAATCGCAGCATACATTTATCTGAAATTCAAAGGTGTCTTGAATTTCTGCATAGCAAATTTGTTCTCACCCTGAACCAATCTCACAGGGTTTGAGGACACAAAGGGGACAAGAATGAGATGCTGACTGACTGGGTGTATACCTGCTCCCAAGCTCACAGTCCGTCAGTCAGGTTTGTGGCTAGCAGAACTTGACACACATGGTAGTTGTGAGCGTGCTCCGAGAATATCCATGGATATCTGAACCCATGAATAACGCCAAGCCCTGTAAAGGCGCCCTGTGGCTTTCATCTAGAACTGAGGCAGCACTAAGAGACAAGTAAGTAGTGTATGCTCTGTGAACATGCTGTGCAGAGTGATGATGATTAGTATCCTGGATATGATGAACATGGTAAGAAGTTTTATCACAGTCAGAGAAACATACAAGTTAGAACATGAAATTATTGACTTCTGTAATTTTCCACCAAGTGTTTTCAGAGCATAGTTGACTGTAGGTGACTGGAACCACAGAAAGCGATACCTCTGGTGAGGTAAAACTAGTGGTACCCTCGCTACTGAGCCCTGTCTGCTGAACTCAAGGTGGCCAGGCATGGAGAGGAGGGACAAACCAGACCTGATTCTCCTTGCTTGGGAGCTAGTGTGGGCTACTCTCAGGCCTGGGCTGCTAGGACCTCAAGTTTTCCATAGAACATTAAATCTAGGATGCTGTTCTCCTAGCTGTTCTTTGGCAAATACTTGCGCCTTAGAGTGTCGTATCATCCTGAGCAGGACCATGTTATATAGACAGCCTGGTTTGATAGTCATGCATGTTCCCTGTATGTGGTCTGCCTATGTATGTATCCGGAATCCAGTGGTATCTGACACAGGTCTCCTAGGATCCTTCCCCACCTGGTGGCAGGGGATTTTAAGAACTTCAGTTTGGTATCCAGTCAAGGAAAACATGACCAGCTCAGCACATGCTGAGATTAGTCCTCACTGTAAACCTTTAAGAGAATTCTCGATGCCTGTCACAGAAATGACTGATGTCCCCAAATACGCTTCTATGACTGACTGGTGGTCACATGCACTTGCGACATTTTCCCTGGATGATTTTGCCATGTTAGTCCAAGCTGAGGTAGGAGGGCTTATACTGAAAACTGTGGTCTTAGTGAAAGCTAAATGTGAAAGAACCAGAACCTGTAAGGAAAGTCCTGCAGAAATAGAATTGTCAAATATCTTCTGAAATACTTTCTCTGGGCCAAGTGTTTTGACACTTGGTAAGCCTCTCAGCACCACCATCGATGGAGAGCATACAAAGGGCTCAAGGGACAGCAACAAGGTTCTGGGTGATTGTCTTCTGGAGATTCACTGTCTTATGAGTAGGTCATCTGCTCCTGGGCACTAAACAGGGTGTCAGAGCTCTGTGCGCACAGACAGTGGAGGGGGAAACAGCATAAGCCTCTGTCTGCTGACCGAGCCCATTAGACTTGCATGGAGGAGGGTCCAGGAGCACTGTTAGGGATGGGAGGACCAAAGATGTCCACGGATCTTACATGTACTCACCCTCTTCTTAAGATCTGCACACTCCTTGAGCATCCCTCACCTGCCGAGCCGGGTATGAGCGAGGAGGATGAGCACTTCCTTTTCAGTTTTATGTTTCATCACTGTGAAGCCAAATAGTTCACTTTAAAAGGAGAGCCTGGCTGAGACAGTGTCCAAAATCAAATTTTAGGACTTTCTATATCATTTTCAAAATTTGTTGTTACCAACCACCTAGATTATTTTAGGCATATGCTAGCATAGTTCAACTTGCTATGTAAAACTAAAATCATACATAAAAATAGGTCCAATCTTGATATTTTAATTGTTGCATGGGTCATATTTTTATATTACTTTAAAAATGCATAAGTCTACATCTAAAACCAATGCTTCCTGGGCTCATTTTTATTATGTAATATGTGTACCAGCAAAGTATGGAAGTAGCCTAGATGCCACCAATGGATGAATGGGTAATCTGGTTTATATGGACAACAGAGTTATACTCAGCCATAAAGACAGGTGAAATTATGTCATCTGCAAAGGAACATATGCTCAATCTCATAAAAAAAACAAACATTGCCTGTTTTCCCTTGTATGCGGAATATAGAGAAAAGAAGAAAAGGAAGCTATGACGCTACAGGACATGTGAAAGGAGGAGGAGGAAGTGGGAAAAAGAGGGGATAAAACTCATAGGGAGATAAATATCATCAAGGTGCGTTACACACACTCATGCAAGTGTCTATAATCAAGGTGCATTACACACACTTGTGCAAGTGTCATGATACGATTGCTTCCTGTGCACTATCGCTGTATTTTTTAAAAGACCATAATAATATTGTTTTCAGAAAGAGACAACTGAAGTTAGCTTGGCCATTACACTGCAGATGAGGACTTAGTACAAATCTTCCTCTTTGCCCTGGGAAGCCAACCTGGGAAGGCTAGCTAGTGAACTTTGCAGTGAGCCTGTTTTGTAACTCTGAAGTCAGCCTCCAGGCTCCCATCTTGATTTCTGGATAGTCTACAGTTCAAGCCCAAGAGACAGCAGCCAAGGGACAGCAGCCAAAGGGCAGAAACCAAAGGGCAACAGGCAAGGGGCGGCAGCCCACCTTCAGTTCCCATGCTGTGTGGAGGAGAGCTGCAGACTTCACAGACACATGAGTTGGTTTTTGTGCCTTCCTGTGAAACAAGTCTTCCCGGAGAGGAACTAGGTGGAACTGGGTAGAGACGGTTGCATAAACAAGGGTAGCCCCAAGTTTGGGAGGCACTTCTTTGACTGAACACAGAACAAATTCAAAAGGCTTATGACCCACCCCCATCTGTGTCTTTGTGGAGTCCCCTAGAGTGGACATGGTTTTAAATGAAAATCATTCACCAACTGTAAGATCATAGAGTATTTTTGTTTGTTTGTTTTTGTTTTTTATCTAAAATCCAGATCCTCGACCACCCTATTTGAAATCCTAAGTGCTCAGCCGCTGCGGCTCCACAGAGCTCTCACTGGTGTTTTCTGTGAGGAATGCTTGATTGTTGGCTTTTGTGTTGGTCAATCCTTCTTCTTTCCCTACCCCAGGATTTCTTTTTTTCTTTTAAATATTTCAAACTCTTAGTGCATGTCTAGTACATAGTTGGAGGACCTGCCGAACGTATTTTAATGAATGATTGTAGGAGAGTAGGAACAGACAGATGTGGCCCACATCAGCTTCTGTTCTGGAGCCTCAGTCAGCCAGAGCCTTTGTTGGCCTCTGCTGCGCTCTTAGCCTGCATAGGACGCCCCTCCCCCACCCTCACTCCTGGGCTGTGAGTGGGGCTTTCTCTCCGAATTTTGTAGCAAACACCAAGTAGCAAGAGACCTGGACATCTACCTACCTGCTTTGGAAAAACTTACAGGAGAGGCTCGCCTTGCCTCAGAGATGTACTGAATGGGAGAATCAGATAAGTTTTTGTGTTCAGAGTAGTTTTTGCCCAAGAGCATCTGGCTTTTTTTTTTTTTAAACTGTGTCTCACAGGCATCAGGTATCCTGAGCCCCTGAGCCTCAGCCTCTCGGATTACCGGAGCAGGGGAGATGGGACCACTAGAGGGCGCCGGAGCCCAGCCTCTGCCGATCCTGCAGTATAACAGGATTTCAAGTTCAGAGTTTAGCATCCTGATCGCTCAGGATAATGCAAAAGCCGGTAGAAATGTATTGCTGCCTTTTCTGGAAAGCTACTTTTTAAACACAGGGACCTGGTCGGCGCGGTTCCAGATTTGAAGTTGAGTCCCTAAAGTGCGCCTGACAAATGAATGAACGCAAAGTGCTTGGCGGAATTGTTTAAGACACTGTCACGGCTGGAACATTTTCCTCTTGACCTCGGCCACCCTTCTTTAGTCCCTAGGTGGAGCCCCAGGCCCAAAGGTCCTGGCCACTTCTTCAAAAATATGATTCCCAGATTGCCCTGAGACAAGCAAGTCTCTGTTGTGCACTCCCTTAGGTGAACATGATAACAGAATCCAAATTGCTAATTGGCTTTGTGGGAAAGGTGGTCGGAGCATGGCCAACACTGCCTATGGCAGCGGAAAGTCCAAAGGACGCTGCCCCAGCCTCTAACTCTCCAGGCTGCGGTCTGCCCCCTCCCCCACGTCTCCCCACACCCGGGTTGGGATTGTTTGGTTGACCAGAGTGGAGCACAACGGTCTACTGGCAGGGCTGAACCCCAGTGGGTGCATTTGTAAAGACACCAATGATCACCTTCAGAAGCACGGTTTTAGGGAGCCGGGCGGTAGGGAACTCTTTCGTTCTTTTTAGAACACTGGACTTTCTTTGGGAAAGGCAGGAAACACTGAAGTTTAAGAACACCCATTTAAAAGCAAGCACTGAGAGGACGTCTCGCGGGAGTGAAACTCTCAGTCATTTCTCCTCCGTTTCCATTCTGCAGGGTGAGGGCTGTGATCACCCACCCCACCCCCAAGAACAGGGGTACAGAGGGGAGGTGGCAAGGAAAATTCACGGTTCTATCTCTGGAAGACCCGCTGGGTCTCTTGGCTGGGCAGCACAGCCCCAGGTTAGATTGCATCTTCCCGGGCGTGACTGTAGTGAGACTTTGGCTTGGAGTTCAAGTTATCCTAACTGTAGATTGGTACACGTTGCCCTAAACCTAGCTGTCCACTGCGGCCCAGACACCCTGGGCACGAGGTGAGTCAGCTTGAGGTCCTGGCACCGATGAAAGGGTTCTCTGGCAACTTTTGGATGCGGCGCAACAGACCCTCGTGCCTGGAACAGACTGTTTCGTCCCTCTGGTTCTTATTTCACCGCTTTCGCCTTCGACAGCTCCTTAGTTTCTCTATCTGCAGGATGGGAGCATTACGCTCTACAGCACAGCCTCATTGCAATTCAGACCCAAAGAGCCCGCCCAAGTTGGAGACTGGGAAGATCAAAGGTCTCAGCATCCAGCGGAGCCGGGGACACTGAGGGCGCCAAGAAAGGGGTGGGTAGGTAGGGGACTGGTAGGGCGGCCGCTCCGCAGGGGATGCACGTCAGAGACCCCAGCCACACTCCAGACCCGCCCCTTGACGAGCCCCGCCCCGCCCCGCCTGGTTTTCGCTTCTAAAGCGCCCAGCGCGCGCCTCCCGCTGCCGCACTTTCACTCTCGGTCCACCTCGGTGTCCTCCTGCTGTCCAGCTCTGCAGCCTCCGGCGAGCCCTCCTGCCCACGCCATGGACGCCAAGGTCATCGCCGTGCTGGCCCTGGTGCTGGCCGCGCTCTGCATCAGCGACGGTGAGTGCAATCCGCGCCCGGGCCCGGGAAAGGCTCGCAGCTCTGAGCCGGGGCTCCTTCGGGTCCGCGGTTCCTCTGCCGGGCCGGAGTCTAAGGGAAAGAACTTGTTCGGCGCCGTTCACTGCAGGCGAACTTGGGGCAGCCCACTTTGCAGGGCGCACTCCCTCCGGGTGCCGTTTCCCGTGTCCCACGGGTCGCACCGAGGTTTTGTGCTCTTCGAAGCGCTCCCGCAGGACCTAGAGAGGGTTGCAGTAGAGGACCCGCAGGATTGTTGGCCAGGAGTGGGGTTGGCGCGGGATGGAAGCGTGGGCGACAGTGTCCCGGGCTTGGGCCCCGGAGCGCTCCAGCTGCACTCAGCTAGTGTCCACCCGCGCCCAGATGTTTCCAGAGGCGAAGGGCAGCGCGGTCCCAGAGTTGACCGTGCAGGAGATTCATTCGGGTGGTGCGTGTGTCAGCAAACGCTTAAAGGCCGGTCAAGTAGCTGGAGGTGCTTGGCTGGGTATAGGTTCGGTGGTGCAGTAGAGTTTCGTTCCCTGCGAGTGTAGCGGATTCTCTTACAGCACCCTCGAGGGGCTCGGTCACAGGCAGCGCAACGCAGCTCTTGAACTCTTCGCGGCCAGCCAGGGCTGCGCTTCTGCACAGTTCGTTGGTCCGTAGCGACGCGGACCTGAGCACGCGTCTCTTCGCTGCCCCTTTTTCTTCTTACCGGGGTCACTAGACAAAGGCGCAGCAGTTACCCAAGCTATATGCACACCTCTCCCCAACCCCCAAACACACCTGCAAATGGGCGCTTTTGTAGCCAGCCGCGGAGTCCTCAGCTCTGGAATGGGAGCTGCAGCGGAGTTCAGTCTCCCAGACCGAGGGTGGTGTCTTCTTTCACTGGGAAAGGGCTTTCATTTTGTTTTCTTCTTTTGACACTGAAGAGAAAACTCTCAACGCTGTTACAAGACACCATTGCTGCAAAACAAAACAAACCATTGCCTCTGAACACAAAACAAAACCCTACCAGTCGGGCCCACGTCTTCCTAGACTGTGGTGTTTCCTGGAGAGAACTGAGGGACAGTCGCGGCTCTTGGTGAGGCTGCGATCTAATGCTGCCCAAGGGCACCAAAGCATTGGTTTGAGTTTTTTCGCCCCCGTGAACAACAGGCTACGGGAAGTAGTGGACTCTGTGTTTGGCTAAGTATGGTTGGAGAGGCTGGACTTGCCTAGTCCGAGGGCAATGTTTTGTAAAAGAATAGTCAGTTGCTGATCGGATAGTAAAAAAGAAAGGCAAGTCAGATTATTTTTTCCTGTTACTGAGAACACCCGAGAGGCTACAACTTCCCACTGGCCCCGCAGTGTCCCGTCATGGATCACATTGATTTGGGCATTAATAATTGAATGAGCTGGTGGCGTTGCAAGGGTCACAGTCTCTGGCAAACACTACTGACTTCTGGGATGTTAGGTATGAGGCAAGAATGTAGGAACGCGGGTCCTCCAGGTTAGAGTGCAATTGTCCAGAGAAAGCGGGGTGTCTCATCCTCAGACATATTCTGATCCTACAAAGAGTCGGATTGTTGACTTCTCTACAACCAAGTGTCTGGGATCAGACCTGTTCTTAGGCAGGACCCCACTGCATTGCCCAGATGAGCTTCTTTCTTTACCTCCTAGTGCCTGTGTGCCCTCTGATCCTACACAGCCCTCAAGCTGCAGCATGACTAACCTTGCTGTGGTTCCTGTTTTTTCCCATCAGCTGATCCAACTCAGCAGCTAGACATTAGACACTCTAGACTTCCTTGGTTAAACCCAGCACAGCAGGCTTCCCAGGCCTGTTAGAGTGAATGGGCCCTGGCTCTCTAAGCCCAGCTCTCTAGGTTCCGAGCCCAGAGCGGCAGCAGAGCTGGTTTGGACTTTGGTCTGTAGCTGAAGTCTGCTTTCCCTATGTTTTAGTGTCTAAATATACTACCCTTCCCAGGCCACACGTCCCTTAGCTAAATGACACCTGCAGAAGAAGATAATCCCATCATATATTTAATTTGGCCCACTTCTCCCAGCTGCTTCCCAAAGGTAGAGAACTTCAGAATACCTAGAAGTCCCCTGGAACTCTGAATAAGCAAACTTAAAATCCTGGGACTAACTATTCTCAGCCATACTTTTAAACTTTGGTGAAAAGACCCATAAATCTAAACATTTGGGATGTTAAGTAAAGTGAAGATAAAATCTTGTTGTTGTGGGGGGAGCAGCTACAAATCCAGTCCTCTGGGTTTGCAATTCTAGACTTAAAGGGTGGGTCTTAAGAGGGGTTCTAAAGGAGCCCCTCGCTAATTTACACTAATGAGTGTCAATTATAGCATTTTGCAAATTGGTGAATTGGCAAACAAAGCTAGTAATAGGATCCAGGAGGCCTAGGCATCCAGGTAGTGACCATAAAAGCCACAGTTGACCCCAGTCTTTGGGAAAAGCTGGATAGAAGGTAAATCCAGGAGGGGCCAATCCCTCTGGATTCTTTTGTGATTTCCAGGGCTTAGGATAGGATGAGGGAGGAGGGGAAAACTGCAGGTGGTAGAGGGAAGCTTCTCACCCCCAGGCCTGCACCAGAGGGACTAGGAGGGAGCCTAGAGCCTCCACTTTTCCTGGGTCCTTTTGTCCCGTGGAAACAGCCCAGTCAAATCTCACTGTGCTCCCTAGCAAAGGGGATGGTCTTTGTAAGAATCTTTCTGTAACCATTCCTGCTGTTGCTCCTGATTCTTCCCCACTGGAATCATCAAACCCTAAACCCCCAGCACCAGGCAGAGCAATGACTGCTCCTGTATCTCTCTACCTCTCCTCCAGGTAAGCCAGTCAGCCTGAGCTACAGATGCCCCTGTCGGTTCTTCGAGAGCCATGTCGCCAGAGCCAACGTCAAGCATCTGAAAATCCTCAACACTCCAAACTGTGCCCTTCAGATTGTGTAAGTCTTAGCCGTCATCACCCAGAGAGGAACACAGTACAGAGGGCCTCAGACTTGGCATAATTAGGGGCAGCTGTTACCACCACGAGGACACTGATATACCATCAGACATGAGTTTCAAAGGCTACTTTTGTTCCCAGAACCCTGGTGTTCTCATGGTTTCGCACTCTCCTGCTTTCTAAGCTGCTTCTTGCAGCACAGTGGGCTGCCTCTTTACAAAAAAAGCCATGGACTTGACGGAGGTCAGCCCTCAGCTATTGACAGTTGTATCTCTCCTGTCAGCTTCAAGGCTCTGGTGTCCAAAGTTAATCCTTTCTCATATAGAAAACAAACAAACAAACAAATTTACAAGGCCCAGGATGGCATAGGAGTCAATTTTACTCATGTGCTCAGAGGTCAACATTCTAAGGTCATTTTGTTTTAGAGTTTTTGAGTTTGCTGGAGGGTGATGGTAGCTGCCAGCATTTGATTCAAATTTAGGTGGGAGATAAGAAAAGCCCCAAATATATAAATGATATAAACATCTCACTCAGAGTATGATAGACTTGGCAGAGATGTGTCATGTACTCAACTTTCCTCACATACCTGAGGATGGTGAGGGCTCAAAGCCTCCTATCAGGAGTTCCCATCCTCAGATGACACAACACTAAAAACAGTATAAGGATACAGCAGCTGGAACAAATGCCATGCTAGCCCAGAGGCTTTTTTTTTTCCTCAAAAGTGACTGCTTTAGGCTTTCTCTGCTTGGTCAGCCTTCCTTTCCAGCCTTCGCTGCTGTGTTAGGTACAGTATGCTTCTATAGAGACCTAGATGGTAAATATTATTTTTGCTATTTTGATTGAAATACAATACTCCCCTGAGAAAGGTATTTTAAAGACGGTGAATTCACTTTGGCATAGGCTGTGCTGGTGCACTGTCCTGGGAATGGCCCTGAACATTCAGTGTCGAATACAACTATTGATTCTGGGTGATCACTAAGTTAATAAATGATGGGATCCAGACTGTAACCCCCTGATTCCTATTGAAGTTACATCCCTCGGAATAACTAAAGGACAGCCTGTTGAAGAGGTTGACCTGTCCCTAGGACACTGAGTAGGCATTTGTTTTCCCCAGAGACAATTCAGTGGCTGGGAAGGAGGATTCGCTCATAGTTTTTGTTTGTCTTTGTTTTTTGGGTGGGTTTTTTGTTGTTTTTGGTTTGGTTTGGTTTGGTTTGGTTTGGTTTTTGAGTTATCTGGCATCCAGGACTTCATAGAGAATAACCAGGGGATAAGTTCATCACTTCAGCTCCTCACTAAGAAGCTTAGGAATGCGAGGAAGAACATTGAGTCAATTTTAACAGATCCACAAAGCTACGACCTTGAAGCATTCTGTGAACTTGTAAACACTCTCAGGCAACCATTGGACAATTTGTCTAGACTGCTCCTTGCCCACCTGAACAATCTCACCTCACATGCCCTGTTCCTCCCCTTCTGGACTCCTGCCATCTTCCTCCTGAGCTACCATTAAGTTTGTCCTATGTGCTATCAAGATGATCAGTCAAACATTTTTAGGCTGCTTCTGGCACTCTCCAGCAGTTCCTAAGACCTTCCTCCCATGATATCAGTCATTCGCGCCTTCTGGGTGGCTCTCCCTCCGCATCTTTTGGGTGCTTTGGCTCCTTTAGGATATTCATCCTTCATTTTCCTTTGGCTTTACTCCCTTGCCAAGCTCCTGCTTGGTCAGAAGCTCAAATGCCTCTGCTGTGGTCTCTTCTCTGTGTCCCCTGGGGAGCATTCTTAACACATCCCTAACTGCGCTGGTGGTCCCAACACACTTCAAGGGCTATGTCTTCCAAAACTGAGGCTTCCAGGAACAGCAGCTGGGCGCTTCAGTGAGGATCTTCAGCTGGGTGTGTCGGGTGAGCCCAGGCGAGCCCTTTCTCCTGCTCGGCTGTACAGTGTCTCTCCCCTTGTGTTTTGGCAGTGCAAGGCTGAAGAACAACAACAGACAAGTGTGCATTGACCCGAAATTAAAGTGGATCCAAGAGTACCTGGAGAAAGCTTTAAACAAGTAAGCACAACAGCCCAAAGGACTTTCCAGTAGACCCCCGAGGAAGGCTGACATCGGTGGGAGAGAAAGGGCAGTGGTGGGGAGGAGGGCCTGAACCCTGGCCAGGTTGGCCAGTGGGATAGCACTGACTGGGGTCATGCTGAGGTTTGCCAGCACAAAGACACTCCGCCATAGCATATGGTACGGTATTGCAGCTTATATTCATCTGTGCCCTTGCCCGTGCACAATGAAGCTTTTATAACTGGGGTTTTTCTAAGAAATTGTATTACCCTAACCAGTTAGCTTCATCCTCATCCTCATCCTCATCCTCATTTTTAAAAGCAGTGATTACTTCAAGGTCTGTATTCAGTTTGCTTTGGAGCTTCTCTTTTTCCCTGGGGCCTCTGGGCACAGTTACTGGTGGTGGCTTTGCAGGAAGCCCTAGAGTGTAATCCTTCCACCAGAGCAGAGTCCGAGGAGTGCTGCAGGGCTTGTCCTGCAGGGGGCGCCCCTGGACAGATGCCTTGCTGTGAGTCACTCAACTCAAGATAGAGCAGAGGCTCCTTTTTCCAGTTCAGTGCTGGGGTATGGAAGCTTCCTTTAGAAGTTATCCCTGGGTGCTGTGCTCAGAGACCCGTTCCTAGCCGTTCCTAGCCGTTCCTGCTCTCTGCTTGCCTCCAAAAGCATGCTTCAACTGACTTCGGCTTCTCACCTCTAGCCTGATCGACCAATGCTGCATTGGAAGGAAGGAGAGTGACTTGGGGTGCTCCCTCCCTCTCTTCCCTTTGCTTTTCTTCTCACTTGGGCCCTTTGTGAGATTTTTCTTTGGCTTTCTGTAGAATGGAGCCAGCCCCTCCTGGATAATGTGAGAACATGCCTAGATTTACCCACAAAACACAAGTCTGAGAATTATCATAAGCCGGAATTTTAAATTTCAAAACTTTGAGGAACTGGACTTTTGTAATTGCCCTCGTCCTATATATTTAAACAGTGGCTCTATGGGCTCTGGGTTTTTCAATATCAGAGATGAAAAAAATAATAAGGCATAAGCCAGAATCTTGCCATGAAGTGGAGATTCTGGGTTTCAATCAGAAATGGAGACAAGATAAAACTTGGAAACATTCTTATGATCACAGACGGCCCTGGTGGTTTCGGTAACTATTTGCAAGGCATTTTTTACATATATTTTTGTGCACTTTTTATGTTTCTTTAGAAGACAAATGTATTTCAGAATATATTTGTAGTCAATTCATATATTTGAAGTGGAGCCATAGTAATGTCAGTAGGTAATCTCTACGATCCGGAGCTACTGGCAACTTGTAAAGAAATATCTATGACATATAAATGTATTGTAGCTTTGCAATGTCAGCCACAGTGTATTTTTCCACTTGTAATGAAATTGTATCAACTGTGACGTTATATGCACTAGCAATAAAATGCTAATTGTTTCATGCTGTAAACCTCCTACTGGATGTGGGAATTTATTTACCTGAAATAAAATCTACTAGTTGTTAGATGGAGTGCACATACATTTCTGAGGATTGAACCAATAGGTGTACCTGCCAATCAGCTGCTGGGGACTGCCCTGCAGTCTTTGTGAGCGACAGACACTGCGGCAGGCTTGTTCCGTGAGCAGGCTGAGTCTGCAGCGAAAGGTTTTTGTGTATATATATATTTTTTAACCCAAGCTAGTTTTCTGACGAATAATACTTGACTCACTAATTGCCCCTCCCCCTCCTTCTCCTCAGTTCTCCTCCTAACATCCTCATGTAATCCCCAGACTCAACCCCAGTAATATCAAGCTTGCCTATTTTCCCATGTAAAACATCCCATGACTCCGGGCCATGTTAATATCAGGCTTTTGTGGGAACAGGTGGCCTCACCCCATAAATCATTAAATACCATTCAGCTTGAATCATTTTAATGTGACAGTCACAAACCAGTTGCTCTAATAAAAACTCTGCTAACCATCCCTCTCCTTAGCTCTCTAGAACAATCTCAGTTATCCCTGGGGATGCTCCCCAGCATCCAGAAAAGAGAGGTGGGATCAATCACCCCCCTTCCTCAGCCTCTCTTGGAGGGCTGCCTGAGCCTGGGGCCTCAACCTCCCCTGCTCCGTAATTAGAAATGCAGATTTGTAGTGAAGGCGGAGTTCACCTCTGCATTGAAAAAGAAGGCAGGCCCGGGGCTTCCTTCCCTGCTCTCTGAGACATACATTTATCTCTGAGTGAGCTTTAACAGAGATGGTGAAAACCAGGACCAGCCTGGCAAACTGGCAGTCCCTGTGAGCCGTTCCTGGGTCATAGGGTTAGGGCAGCCTGTTTAACTTTTGGGTGGGGAGAGTGTCTAGTTTACTTTGATAAATTGCTTGTGAACCACATTTGCCAAGTGGCCTCCAGGCCTCAAACTGAAGACCGAGTTAAATCGGCTCATAAGGCACCGGTAGATACCATGCGAACTGGGATATATACACTCCTTTATGTTGCAATGTGATTAATGGTTCTACTAATTTTATCTAAGGGGGCGCAGAGAAGAAAAAGTGGGGAAAAAAGAAAAGATAGGAAAAAAGAAGCGACAGAAGAAGAGAAAGGCGGCCCAGAAAAGGAAAAACTAGTTACCTGCTTCCTGCAGATGGACCGCAGTGCACTCTGCTCCACGCTTTGTAACTGCCCTTCCCTCTCCGGGGGCAGACCCCACACTCCGGGGCAGGTGCTCAAACCTGATGGTAAACTCTTCCCTCTTCTGGGGGCAGACCCCACACCCCGGGGCAGGTGCTTAGGCTTTCCTGCCCTGGTGGCTACACCAGCTGCTGTGTTTATGTGCTTCTTTAAGGCCCTGCTCTGTCTGCTAAGCTAAGAAGAAAGATGTGCAGAGACTGGGGTGGAGGCTAAGCCACAGAGGACCTGCCTAGCCTGGCAGCATTGCCCCGAGCTGAGCCCCCTTGGCCAGGAGTTCACAAGGCTCACACCTACAGTCCCATGAAGGCCAGGGTGGTCTGCTTAGCCAGGAAAGGGCATGTGTCTTCCCCTCAGCCACACTGCCCCTTGTGGCCTTCTCAGGACATGAGGTAACAGACTTGCTCTCAGGCCCACCAGGAGCTTTTCCAAATACCTGCAGCCTGGGAAGGAACTGCGTTCAGCCCTGCTGCCCCAGCTGGGGAGCAGCTTTGCCTCCACCCTGAAGGGGTTTCTGCAGACTGTGTTGGGTGAGAAGCAGGAAGGATGAAATCTCAGAGAACACATATCAGCTGCTTCCCAGGGAACCTTTTCATGGGACAATTCACTTTAGAGTCTTTAAACGGGTCCCTCATGGGGAGGACAGATGTGCTCTGGTACTTTCTGAAGGGCCAGCAGCTTCAGGGACTCTTAGTCTGTCTTCCTCACTTTTGGTGCCAGCATCCCTGGGATGGTATGTGCTGTCTGGGCACCACGGCCTCCATCCTCACTCTTGAGAGATGTCTGCCTTCTGTGAGTTGGGTTAAAGCTCTGGAATTATCTACTACCCCAACCCACCACCCTCACCTGGCAATCTTTGTCTGTTTTGTTTTTGTTTTTTTGCCAGTTTGGATTAGAAGAATGGAGAGGGCAAAGCTCTGATTTTAGTAGTGTTCTGGAGGATTTTTTTTTCTTCACCCTCTTTACCTCATGTAGACACACATATACACATCTTGTACCCCACACCGCTGCGTGTTATTTTCATAACTGGTGCAGAAAGAAGAAATGATCTGAAGATGTGCCAAATGGATTGCAGGGGAAGGAGGCCCAGGGTCCTGTGTGTCTTGCCTTCTTGGGTCCCTAGGTTCTGTGTTCCTTAGAGGTTCTAACATTAAGCAGGTAGAGCCCTTCATGGTCCTTGCTGGGAGGGGTCTTGCTAGGGAGCTTCAGGGAAGATCTGTGTTACCAACTCTTACCTTTTATCTGGCCAGCTCTCCTGGCCCATGTCCTCTCCTCAGATCTAAGGATAGCACGCTGGATTATTGGTGGGCACCTCTTCAAGCCCAGGGGTACTTTCTGCCCTTCTTGTGGCAGCTAGCTACATTCTGGTCTGAGTGGCCTCAGCTGGATCCTTCTATTATCAATAAAACACTTCTGAAGGCCAGATCTGTGCCCAAGCCATAGTTCTGCTTAGAAAGGGATATCCCGCCCCTCCAGGAAGAGCTGTTATCCTCTAGCAACCAAAGGCCAAACAGATGCTGCCCTGAGTTGGATGACCACTTTCTGAATGCCCATGGACTCTGCCTCCCACCATCCATCTCTAACTTCTAGGAGAGCAGTCTGTGGAGACTAGAACAGTCTGTTTCTTAGGAACCACAGCAAGCTCCCAGGAACCCTCTGTGCTTATGAAGCCCATCTAATGGGCAACCCCAGCCAGCCTCCTGGACAGAGTCCTCATGGAAATGCCTGATAAGCTGATTTCATCTAACCATGGGTTGAAGTAGGATGTGCTCCTGTGATTCTCAGGCAGGTGAGAGGGGTAGTCCTTACTAAAGGACTGTCTAGTATAAATGCCTTCTGGAAGGATCTGCAGCTCCAGAGGCCACCTCCTGAGTGCCAAGACCTCTTCTGGTGGTGTGGGACCAGCCAGGAGATTTCAAGGAAGAATGATTATTTGTTGAAAGCTATGGGAACAGCCTCTTCTCTTGGAGTTCTGAGGCCGGGGGATGCCCAGAAACGCAGAGCATCTGCTGTTGCTGGGGTCAATGCATAGTCTCAACAACAGTGTCCTAAGTTTAAGGCAGTGTGCCTTGTCATGTGCTCCTTGTATCATGCCTCCTGTGCCAGTGTATGTCTGCCTTACCGTGTGCTTGACATGTTCACCCGTCTTCTCTGCTTCCTGCCACCATCCAGACCCTCAGCGTCAGCCCTGGCTGTGCCCTTCCCTGTTCTCCCACAATCTCAGGCCTCGGAAGACACACCCTGCGAGCTGAACTAGGGCCTGTGGCTCCTGCTAGGCCATGCAGCATCCCAGCCACATGGTGAGAATCCGCCTTAATGTGTCTCCTCTGTTCTTGTCAACAGGAGGCTCAAGATGTGAGAGGTGTGAGTCAGACGCCTGAGGAACTTACAGAAGGAGCCTAGGTCTGAAGTCAGTGTTAGGGAAGAGCCCATAGCCACTTCCTCTGCTCCTGAGCAGGGCTAAAGCAGTTTCCAAGGGACTTGCTTTACACAGTTTTGCTGTACTTTCACCATTTTATTATGTAGCAAGATTCGTGGTGATTATTTTCGTTTAGTCTGATTTTCCAACGTCATTGGTGACAGGCCAAGGCCAGTATGTTATTTCCTTTGTTCTCATATCTTTCCCATGGAGAACCTTCTCTGAATAGTGGCTCCCCAGGTTTGTCTCTTTGAGTTGAGGCAGGAGGCTCAACCTTTTTCTGAATAGGAACTGGGTGTCCCTACCCCGAAGGACTGTAGGGCTTCCCGAGCTGAGGCAGTAGTGTGAGGCCAGGGAAGAGTGAGATCTGCCCTCATCCCGTGCTGTCCTCCTCATCCCACCATGTTCATCACTCTGTCTCATCCATCCATCGCCATGTGTCTGCAAGACTGTCTCCATGACCCTGAAAAAGGACTCTCTCAAGATGAAATCCTTTATTCAAATGGGACAGTGAGAAGGAAAAGGAAATGTCTGGTGTTCCCCCAAACCCTGCGCGCATCTATGTCTTGTTTGGAATATTGTTTCTTCAACCCCCTGCTTATGTTCTTATCCATGATCAATGTCTTGTCTGTGCACTGTCTCTAACCCAAATGCAAAGGCTGAGTATGAGGTGATGGCCCCAGGTCCAGGTTGTGGTCACAGAAACAGCCCCACTGTCTCCCTGCTCACAGGCTCATTTGGACACACAAAGCCCAAAGGAAGATGGTTTGCAACAGCGTTTAGCTCTACGAACTGTAGACCCTCCATATTTCCATAACCATTAGCTTAAAACTATGGGGTTTTAGCTTTCTGGAACCAAATGCATTCTTCTATTGAGGAGTGACAGCTCTCAATTATTTTCAATTATTTTTAAAAGTCAATGAATAAGAGCATCAGGTTTGGACCCTGATGGGCAGGCATTTCTCTGGAAAGGGAATAAGCTATCTACCTTTCCTTAGGAAAGCCGAAGGGTGGAATTGGTTCCTCTCTTTGAAGCATAGAGTGTTTTGTTCTCTGCAGATTTTATGCTAGCTTGCTGCCACTTTAACGAAAGCACAGTTAAGAGCCAGTCTCTAGTTCCTCAAATGAAAAAGACAAAGATGGACGGAGGGAGTAAAGGACAGGAAGGAGGGCAGCGGCCAGCAGGCTGGACACCCGAGTAAGACAGAGGAAATAAGCTACAGAAAGATAATCTTCAAAAATAGGTGTTTGAAAGTGTTTGAAATCTATAGAATTGTTAGTGATGTGTGTGTGGTGGGGGATTTCTATGAAGAGTCCTTTGAGTTCACAGCAGATGCAAAATCCAATCAGCAAGATTTTAATCAAATTTGAACAAAAAACCTAAAAGTGTTAAGCCAGTTGGGATTCGGGGTACAGGGCTAGTTACAGAGCTGGATCCTCACTTGGATAACAAATTATTTTAAACCCTCTTGACTAGAACATTGGGGCCCCTGGAATAGAAACCACACCACTGGATCGCTGTGCCACAACCACTTTGTATCTAATCCGAGCTTTGAAGGGTGTTGTTTGGAAGGAAACAAGGACAGCCTTCCATCTTCATATCAGTTAGGGATCCTTTCAAAGTCTCCTTCACAAGGAGGAAAAAGAGAAGGCTAGAAACCTTAGGGAGCTGGATTTGTGTATCAATTCCTCTGTCAGTTTCTAGATGGAGACAGCCTGCCTAAAGCAAATGTGCATTTAAATAAGACATTTACATCGGAAAAGTCTCTCCCCACCTTAATCCCCCATTCTCTTGCTTTCAAAACACAAGCACAGCAGCCCTTGAATGCTTGTTGACCCGGGACACCTAGCTGTCCCTGCTGGTCCTGGGGCTGTCAGTATTCCCTTGGGCGCCAAGTAACCTGCCAGGCCGCCAGTCCCTCTGTTACCAGTCTTTGCATCTGGATAGGGAAAGGGGGTTGGAGACATACAGTCTGCTTTGTGTTGAAACCCAGATTTGTACCCTGTGTTTATACACTGTGCTGCTGGCTCCCGAGGACAGTGGGACATTAGCAAGGACGGCAGCCTAGGCAGAAGAGCCCTCTGATTCATTGCCTGGTCGGCTTTGAGAGAGGGTTTGGAGAGCAAAAGGCTGCATTCCTCTGTGGGACTTGGCCTGAGGCCTTAAGGCCTCTCCAGTGGGTTCTGTTTATCTTCTCATGGGTGATTATCTCAGCGGTGTCACAGGGGCGTCCTCGGTCCTCATAGAGGTCAGTCATCCCCAGGCGATGCACCCTTTTTCAGATGTATTCTCTCCACACAGCTGGATGAGAGCTGGGGATATATTCTCTCCATACAGCTTCCCTGGCCCATTTTAAGGTAACCTCATTCTTCAAACTGTTCCATAGAATCCTCCAAATTCCCCCAGCAGACTTCTGCTCTTGCCAAGTTCCAAAAAACCACTCAGCAAAGTTGCCAGCCTCGATGGGCTTGCAGTGTCTAAGCACCGATGGGTTCAGTGTTGCATGTGGTGAATACTGTATTTTGTTCAGTTCTGTCTCCCAGATAATGTGAAAATGGTCCAGGAGAAGGCAGCTTCCGACATGCAGTGTGTGCTTTCTTATTCTCTTTTTTTAATATATGACAGTTATTTGAGAAGCCATTTCTACTTTGAAGTCATATCAATGAAAATGATGTATCTTCACCTACAATTTTCCTAATAAAGTTCTGTATTCGAATGCAGCTGCCAAGCATCTTCAGTGAGCTTTACCCTGTGGAATTTTCACACTTGGTTTTATCCACCTCAAACTTGACTCTGCAGTCTTAGCAGAAGAGCTTAGCGGAAGAGACTGTGCAGTCTTAGCAGAAGAGCTTAGCAGGCAGCAGGCCCTGATGTTCACTCCTCTTGGTCTAACTGCCAGTGCCAGAAGATCTCTATAGGAAAAGGTGTTCCATCATCTCCACATGACCTGGACTGCTCCTTAGAGGCCCGACAGCCTTGCACTGTACAGGCAATGACTTAGTGTAAAGTCGCAGGAGTTTTCCCTACAGTCACAAGAATTTGGGAGAGGAAGGCCCACACTACACATGTAGGTCATGGTAGAAAGTGACAGAGGAAGGACTCTATCCCTGTAACACAGCTGAAAACCACAATATTCTGCATGTTCATATCCTGGGTGAGGGAGCTAATGGAAGTCAAAGCATAATTTGCTGACTCCTGCTGGCCAGCTTCCTCCAAGAATCCTGCTTCCCCAACAGACAGAGCCTTTGTCTCTTACGGTTTGGTCTTTGGATTCTCTTTATTCCACGTTCAGCCATTTTGTAAAAGAGAGGCTAGCACCAAGATCCTAATGTCTGAGTCCGCAATGTTTCAGATCTCACCACCTCCCCCTCCATACCCACAAATTTCCCATTACTTATAGGATAATTTTCATGTGAGTTCTCGTGGGACTGACTATCTGACCACATAGGTGTGGAAATATAAGGAACAGGCAAGAGCATAAATACCATTCTCTCTTTGTCCAAGGCATGACTTGAGACATACTATTTGGTCTTGGGGGTCTCAGTCATATACCATCCATAACAGAGAAACAGAGAGAAAACAAGATTGACTAGAATGATAGAAAAGGCCCTCTGCTTCCAGAAAGTCCCCTCTTTATACCTCCTGTGCTATGAGGTTCATAGTGCTAGAAGAAAAGCAACTGACTTTGCTTCTCAAACAGCCCACAGCAAAGCCCAGTGACAAGGTTGCACCTACTCCTCCAGGCCAGTGATGGCGAGGAGTCTTCCATTGGTCCCCGTGGATTCCTTGGGATCAGAGCAGCATTCTTTCAAGAATAGCAAGCTGCTATTCCAGCACCAAGACCTGATCGTCAGTTTTCACTCTAAACACTCTATGTCCATAACCCATCATGTCCCTTTCCCTCTGTGTGTGAAACAGACTGGGCATTTGCATACAGCACAGAGTTAGGGAAGCTCAGAGCAGAAAGGTGTCTAATTCAGGCTACAGTGAAGGGCCCCAGGGATAGGAGAGAAAGTATACTCTTTGGAGAGCCAGTCTACTGAGGGCCCAGAGGGTATCCTTGTGAATTCGAAGCAACAGTTGCTCTATAGGAGCTGCACATGGGGAGTCCAGCACAGTTAAGGAAGTTAGGATCCTGCCTCCTCTCTCTGCCTGTATAGGAGAGGTGTAAATTGTACAAAGACAGTACTCACACCCATGGTGAGAAGGTCCCAGCGGTCCGGAAAGGTGTGAGAAAACCACGAGGGTGATCAGATGCATGGACACCTAAGCCAGCTGTGGGCTGATCTTGTTTCAGGGGGACAGAGATAGGTCGCAAAGAGCCTCACCTTCTACTTCTTTCTCTCTGTGCTCATAGTGAGGACTTGACACTCAGGACTGTGGACAGTTAGAGGAGAAGCAGAAAAAGTTGAGTCTTGATCAGCAGGATTCAGAGAGAGGTGTGGAGAAGAGACAGGAGAACCTGTAGTAGAGAGGCTCAGAAGGCATTATCATTGTCCATACTCCCTACCCTGGACTCCAGTTAGATCCTCTTCTGTCCAGGAAAACAAACAAACAAACAAACAAAAAACAAAAACAACTTCTTCCAGTAACACTAAAGTAGCCATTTCTAAGTCAATTAGGCCAAGCAGGTCAGGTATGGAGGCCACAGGCTGGTGCTTGAACAAGAAGTTGCTAGAGGTCTCCTGACTTCTTTGCCAAGCTTCCCCTGAGGTCTTCTTACAGCCCACTTCCTGCTTTTAGATGGAACTCCAGGGAAAGATTATTGAGACTATAGAAGTGTCCTAGACTATGCCTGTCATCCTAGATTGATTAAAGTCTCCGATGTGTTGTCCAGGCTCTCCTCATTTAGAACATGCTCAGAGTCCATTTAGGGGCTACATACTCTTCCTTCCCTAAAGATACCTAGGAGCACCAAACTGAGGAGCCTAGAATCACCTGTGGAGAGACAGTTGAACACCTACTGGCCTGTCTAGAGCTATAGCCCTACAGGTGCATGATGGGTCTCAGAATCCAATCTCAGCCTGGATGTCCAAGAATAAACTGAAGACAATGAATGTCTAGGTGAAGTCCATCCTAGGGCGTCTATTGAGATGTAAGCTCCAGATGTTTTGCATGAGATTTATTCCCAGCACCTGATCATGATGAGTGTTTAGAGTATACTTGAAGAGAGACTTGGTGTCCACAAGCCAACACCAACAGCAAAGAGCTGGCACTCTTACTGGGTCATAAACTGCTCTTAGTTTTCAGCAATGGTACTCTGATACCCCAAGTGAAGGGGTAAACAGAGTAGCATCTACTTCCAGACCCACAAGACCAAATAGAAACAAAGCAGAGTGAAGCCAGGCCTTTCGGTTACTGCTGAAAATGGAAGGGAGCCCTCGGGGTGGAGTGGTGAGGGGTGCTTGGGCATTCAGACTTGTAAAGAACATAGGTACGGTGAACTGCTGTTGACTGACGGAATGCTGGATGAGGCAGAGGGCCAAGTGCCGCAGACAGCCCATTGAGGCATAACTGAGGTGGGGAACACCCTTAATAATCAAATAAGAATACTCACCTGTCTTCCAAGTAACATCAAATGTCTACTATTTGTAATGGAAGATTAAGACTTCATTGACAACAGCCACATTTCACTCTTCAAGTTACTATGAACACAGGTAAGTCTGGTGTACCATTCTGAGCATCTGCCTGGAAGATACCACAACTGAAAGCCACAAACAATGGTAAAATTGAAGACATTACATGCATGCAAATATTGAGAACACAGATAAGTTTATTTTGCATGATATTATGGTGTGATATTGTCAGCTCAGGAACCATATAATCAAGTAACCAATAATACATAGTCTAGTAAAGTTTTAAGTGTGTGGTTTTGTAGTGGGCTACATTTGTAGCTATCCTGGATTACATGCAACAGGCTATAACGGTCTATAACAACATATTAACATTATATCTCTGCTTAAAACAAAAGGCTGTGGTTGAGGAGATGCTTCAATGGTTAAAAAAGAACTTTCTGCTCTTATGGAAGACCCAAGTTTGGTAATCAGCATCCACACAGAGTAGCTCACAACAGCTTGTAACTCCAGCTCCAGCCTGTGACTGACACACTCTCCAGCCTGAGACACACTCTTCCTGCCTTCACACATACTAGAACACATACGGTGTGCATATGCACACATGCAAGCACTCACGGGTACTCATGATAAAAATAAATAAATCTTTTAAAAAGAAAATATAATTGTCTCCCAGTTAAACTGCAGACTGGAAGTTGCCTAGCTACTGTGAGCCAACAAAGGAAAAAGCCAGGATAAGGAAAAAAAAATCAAACTCTATTCCAGAGAGGAATAACACTGGAACTTCGCAGACGTAATAATAATGTGTGTGTGTGTGTGTGTGTGTGTGTGTGTGTGTGTGTATCAGAGAAGTCAAAGAACAACTCGAAGAAGTCTGTTCTCTCTACTATTTGACTGTTGGGACTGAACCCTCAGGCTTGGGGGACTGCAAAGGTAACTGCTGAGCCGTCTCTATTTTCTAATCACTCTGTGTGACTCAGAAGACAGTCAGTGGCTTGTCTCTGTGTTGAGGGTGAACCTATTTAAAGCTTAGCTACCCTGGGGTCCCGAGGACTGGAAAGCATCACAGGCCACAGTACTTGAATTTAACTAACCCAATGTGAGAAACGGCCCTGGAAAGCAGTTGTAGTAAGGACAGGTAACCTGTCAGTGGAGAGTAACTCAGAGCTTCCCCAGCCCTGTGCCTGAGGTCAGTAAGTGAGTCAACTTTTGAAGCCATTTATCTTCCATTACTGCTGTGGAGTCCCAAAACGCTGGGGCTCCAGCATATTACTTTGAAATGCTGTGTAGATCTCAGGGCTGTCATTGTCTCCCATATTCCTAATGCACTTGGAAGACATCCCCCAACACTAGCCAGCTAAGAGAACAGGGTCTGAGGAGTCCCATAAACATGTAAGAACCTGTTTAGTCTACAGGTAAATGCGGCCAGCAAGGACCTCTGGTATGCATAGAAGAGAAGATGCTGCAGTGAGGACTGCTCTGGGTGACAACGGACAGTTGTCCAACACAGACAGGCTCAACAGTTTGTGGAACGTGTGCACTCTAATCTTTCTCTGATTTATAGCAAGCCTTTGGGATACAACTAAGGCAATTCTAAAAAGGAAGTTTATGAGAGTTTACATTCTGAAATCAGAGGTATCTCAAATAAATAACTTAATGATATTCATTAACATCTTTAAAAAACACACACAAGAACAAACTAAACCTAAAAGCAGTAGATGGAAAGAAATGATGAAGATCAGGGCAAAGATTAAGGAAACAGAAGCTAAAAGAACAGTCCAAGAATGAATGAAAGAAAAAGTTGAGTGCTTTAGGGGAGCTGGGTGTAGATGATACAAAACAGGAAAAGAAGTTAAATTATCCCTGTTCCCACATGATAGGATCCTATCCTTAGAGACCTTTAGTGACTGTACCAGCAAACAAATAGGTCTGGTTTAAAGAGAAAACGTTTTAACAGAATAGCAGGATAGAAAGTCAGCACGCAAAACTCAGCAGCAGGCTCTGGAGATGGTTAAGTGCTGAAATACTTACCTGGAAAGAGTGAGGATCTGAGTTCAATCCTCTGAAATGGGTAAAAATGTATGGCATAGTGGTACATGTGTGTAATCCCAGCACTGGGAAGTCAGGCAGAGACAGGAGCATCCCTGGGGGAGAGGAGGGGAGGACATGAGAGATGAAGAGAGGGGAAAGAGTTATGATTGAATTTACCCTGCCACAGCTCAGTGTGAGACACAGCCCTGGAAAACAGTTGTGGTGAGTCTGTAAATGAAGTGTTAAAGTAACCATGCCTGTGAGAAACGGCATCTAAAAGAAGTGGATGGTGTTCCTAAGGATGACAGCCAAGGTTGTTCTCTGCTTTCCACACTCATAAATGCATGTATGTGGGTGCCTGAACACACACACACACACGTGTATTAAAATAAATCAGCAGCCTTTCCATATACCTATAATGAATTTGATGAGAAAGAAATCAGGAAAAATTCCCATTCATAATGGTTTAAAAAATCAGATTGTTAATCCCAAAGGTGTAAAGAAAAAGATCACGGACCCAAATTATCATGGCTAGATTAAAGCAATTGTTTTTTATTCACGCACATGGGTTGCCTCCCCCTAAGGCAGGGTTCAAGAGTTCAGCACTGGATTGAGGAAGATAGGCTTTTATAGCTCAGGGGTAGAGAGTTTACAAATGGGGGAGGGTGGCAGGCAAATGGACAGGATTACAGAAGCAGAACATAACAAGGTGCTCATAACAACTGGTGGTTATAATAAACTTTAAACAAAGGTAGAATTGCAAGATGGTCACAGCAACCTCCAGAAACAAAGGCACAGTTGCAAGGTAGTCGTAACAACTTTTTGAAACAAACAAACAGACAAACAAGACTGCTGTTTCCTGGAACAGGCAGTACAGTACCATTTATAGTTAGAGTGACAGGTGGGGCATAGCCCAGTCTTTAAGAAGCAGAGATTTAATTATAAACAAGAATGCAACTTAATTGTTTTTACTATAAGATAGCTTTCAGGCCCCAAAGAAGCTGGCTGGTTCATCAAAACCAAAAAGTTGGGAATAAACCTAATTATGAGGGTGAACTTTTGTACAAGGAAAACTTTACAACAATGAATACGGCAACTGAAGATGACGTTTAAACACTGCAGGACTTCCTTCACTCATACATAATGGCAGTTGTGTAATAAAAATGGCTGCAGTATCAAAAGCAATTTGCAGATGCAATGCGAGCCATATCAAAATTCCAATTATTTTCTACACAGGAGTAGGAAAACTCAATCCTAAGATGCATATGAAGCCACAAAGGACCCTGAATAATGGAAGCAGTTCAGAGCATAAAGCAATGCTGTAAGCATCACAGTATTACTTCAAATTATATGACAGAGCCAAAGTAATAAAAGCAGCATGGCACAATCAATTAATCAAGCAGTCAATCAACTAATAAATGAATGAATGGAGAAAGAAAGAGAGGAAAGAAGGAAGGAAGGAAAAAAGAAAGAGAGAGAGAGAGAGACCCCATATCAACCAGTGGAACAGAATGAAGGATCTAGAATTACCCACATGGTTGCAGCCACCTGTGCTGCCAAAAAGATGTTGGAGGAAAGACAGTGCTGGGAAAATTGAGGATCTACATGTAAAAGAATGAAACTAGATATGCTTCTCTTCAGTGCTATAAAAAAGGGATCAATTCAAAATGGACCTAAGATCTTGACCTGAGACTCTGAAACTGGTAGAGGAAAACTTGAGCTAAGCCCTTCAGTGCACAGCATAGTGAAGGCTTTCCCAGAAGGACTCAAAGAGCACAGGAAATAACTGACAAATCATTAAATCAACAAGTGAGATTTTGTGAAAATGATTTTTATAACTTCTGCACAGTGATGGAAGCTATCAGCAGAATAAAGGAAGCAATCAGCCGAACGGTGAGAGAGTATACAGAATGGAGAAAATGTTTGACAACTGTGCATCTGGCAAGAGATTAGTATCTAGAATCCATAAATAACTCTGAAATTTAAACAGGAGGGAAACAGTAAAAATAAACAAACAAAACTCAACTAATTCAATCCATACATAGGATAATAAGTTACATAGATAATACTCAAAGAAAATAATATAAACAACCAAGAAATACTTGAAAAAGTGCTTTGACACTCCTAGCCATCATAGAAATGTAAATCAAAACTGCATTGAGATTCCATCTGACCCCAGGAAAAAAACTACAGATGTTGGCAGTGCTGATGTTGGAAAAGAGAAAAGCTTACACGTTTCTTGTAGGAATAATACTAGTGCCCAGATAGGGTGAATCAACCTACGGTGCTTCCGCAAAAGAATAGATAGAAAGAGACACAGTCAATAGAATTGTATTTGGATGTAGAGAATAAAATCATGGGTTTTTTTTTTGGAAACAGATATAACTGGAGATGACAACATTAAACAAAATAAGTGAGACACAGAAAGACAATATTACATGTTTTCTTTCATGGGTAGAATCTGA
Source organism: Grammomys surdaster (assembly GCF_004785775.1). NCBI lineage: Eukaryota > Metazoa > Chordata > Mammalia > Rodentia > Muridae > Grammomys > Grammomys surdaster. The sequence continues at coordinate 2,283,684 of NW_021620771.1, read as the reverse complement.
ATTTAAATTTATATATACTTGTATCTGTGTGTATATATATATATATATATATATATATATATATATATATATATATATATACATATGTGTGTGTTTGTACATATATATGTGTACATACATGTACATGAAAGTAGAGAGCAATCTGTGTTGGTTAGTTTTTTGTTTTGTTTTTGTCAACTTGGCATAAGTTAGAGTCATCTGGGAAGAGGAGTTCTCACTGAGGAAAAGCCTCCATCACACTGGCCTGTTGGCACATCTGGGGGACATCCTTGATCAGCGATTGATGTGAATAGTCTAGCCTACTGCATGCTGTACCACCCATGCACAAGTGGTTCTGAGTTGTATAAAAAAGCAAGCCAGTACATAGCATTCCTGCATGCTCTCTGCTTCAGTTCCTCCCTCCATGTTCCTGCCTCGTTTTGAGTCCTTACCCTGATTTCTCTTCATGATGGACTGTCAACTGCAAGATGAAACAAACTGTATCCTCTCTAAGCTGCTGTTGGTCATGGTGTTTATCACAGCAATAGAAAGCAAATTATGCAGGGTCTATGAGACCGGATGGGGAGATCTAAGCAGAGAGGGGGCCGGGAACAAGAATAGTTAGTATATATGTCATGGTAGCAGGTGGACTCTGGGGTAAGGAAGGAAACAGTGGAATGGTCCAGGAGGCATGAGGACAGGCAGAAGAAAGAGGAATAATAGTGACAAACAATGAAAGGTACATATGAAAATGTCACAGTGAAACCCATTCCCTAGTATAAAAAACTACAGCCAATTTTACAAAATTTTACAAAATTTATAGAAAAAGAGAAAAAACAAAAGCACTTCTGTGTTTTATGCATACACCTCTGGGTCTTCCTAAAGAAGTGGTTCTCAACTTGTGTGCTGCAACTCCTTTGGCAAACCCTATCTCCAAAATATTTACATTATGATTCTGCTCTCATGATGTAAATGTTTGCTTTCTTCCCTCTTGTCTTCCCTGACTTGATTGCATTTAAAACATCGATCCTCTCAGTTACATCATGAGGAGATTCTTTGACAAGAACATCAGGAAACTCACATCAGGAAATCCATTTGTCTTAGTTAGGGTTTTACTGCTGTGAGCAGACACCATGACCAAGGCAACTCTTATAAGGACAACATTTAATTGGGGCTGGCTTACAGGTTCAGAGGTTCAGTCCATTATCATCAAGGCTGGAGCATGGCAGCATCCAGGCAGGCATGGTGCAGGAGGAGCTGAGAGTTCTACATCTTCATCTGAAGCCTGCTAGCAAGAATACTGGCTTCCAGGCTGCTAGGATGAGAGTCTTAAATCTCACCCCCACAGTGACACACCTACTCCAACAAGGCCACACCTATTCCAACAGGGCCACACCTTCTAATAGCGCCACTCCCTGGACTGAGCAAACACAAACCATACCACCGTTTATTAGTTTCCAGTGTACTTGTTCTATCAGCATCACATGACCCTGTAACCCTCCTGGAAGTCGACTTTCAGGACTCTGCCTCCTCTTCAGATTTGCACTTTCTCATGACTCTCAGCTGCTTCCTCTTCCTTCTTGACATCTAAGTCCTGAAACATCCAGAACTACCTCAGACTGCTCTTCCACAGCACAAAAGTCCCTTCAGTTCCGGCCTCGAACACCATGCAGCCATGAAGACACTCACCCCTGACTGCTGACCCCAGCCCAGACTGTCTCTTGAGCTCTCAACCTGCATACATATCTTCCCTTGTTAACAGTATCCCATGCAAAAACAGTAACTCAAACCCACTTCTGCCGTCTCTCACAACTCACCATCCCTGTTTCTGCAAACCACCAATGCCCTCCAAGGGTTTAGGCCAAAGTCCTATCGTCATCCTGATTTCAACTCTGAGTTTCGTCATGAATGAACTGAAGGAGCAACTTGAATAACACTTCCGGAACCCAACCTCTTCTTACCATTACTATCTTGTCTAAGCCACATGTGTTACTAGCCTCCTGAGTGGTTCACTTTTTAACAGAAGCCACAGTGGTTCGGGACAATAACAGGCCACAATATCTCAGCTCAAACCCTCCAGTGATCCCGGCTTATGCAGAGTATAAGTATATAAAAGTTTGTATACATATAAGTATATGTATATAAAGTAATGTATATAAAGTTTGTATATAGTTTTGTACCACCATCTCTCTTCACCCCTAACTTGACCCCTCTCTGTAACAGTCACTTTGACCTTTTCTTCCTGAACAAGCCAGACTCCTGCCTTAGTAGGGCTTTTGTACCAGGCAGCCCTCCGTAGCCTTTATAAGACATGACCCGTCCTTTCCAACCATCTCTGCCCATGCAGCCTCCTCAGAGACCCCTAACAGATGTTCTCTCTTGTCAGCCTGCGCTGCCTCCTCCTGCTGCTCTCCACAGCTCTCCCTGACCAGATGCGCTGCTTTATTGCTAGCTGCCATGCCATGGTCTTTGTCTTTATGCCTAATTGATCTTTTTGGCTGACACAGGAAGTACTGAAGAAAGAGTTTTTGAAGAATACCTGATAAATCAGCAGGATTTTTAACATGTTACACATGTTCTTTGCTCATGTTGACAGTAAAGGCAGCAATGGCTGCCTCTCAGGATTATGTATTTCTTTGTACACTCATGTCCACACTGGTAAATTGTTACTTGAGCCAAAATTCAGTTCATGCCAGTATTTCTCAGAGATTAAATTATATACCATGCCAGCTCTAGAATCTGGCATCTGACTCTTCCCCTAGGGTTCTAGCACAAGATGAACTGGAACGGCCCATGTCCTGTAAGTCTAGTTAAAAAGTCATCTGTTTACACAGCGGCACCTCCTTCCCAGATCTCCTTTCTCACCTCAGGCCCCGTACACTGCTTTTGCTGACCATATGACCATAGTGGTGATCACTGCTGGGCTGGGATCCTGTCAATCTAGACTGCAGCCAGTGACTGGGTAGGCAGGGCTAGCCACCATTGCAAGTGATGTCATGGGTCAGCTCCCGGTGTTTCTGCACAGGTCTAACTCAGAAGATGCATCTGGGGGCCCAGAGGAGCACAATTCCACAGATATTGTCAAGCAGAAAAGAAAAGGCCAACAGAAGGTATTATGAAAAATATGCTACTAGAAGCCGCTTTTCCTACAAATGGGCACAGTCAAGAAGCGGTGCACTGGAGATCTGACATCTATTTGGCTCTTAACATGAACCTATCACCTATCTACATTCATCCTGGAATTTTCTGGGCCTTTCTCACAGTCCCTCCAGGTATAGGTCTCACTTCTTGGATTTCTAGACAGAACTACAGAGAGATGCTTACTGTCTGCTGAAGAATGGCCAGTTAAGCGGGGAGTAGAGGTTAGTGGCTGAGAGCTTGGGTTGTTGGGTTGCTGGCAAAGGAGGCTGTGCACAACATTCCCAGTGACTTCCATCTTCTCAACTGTAGCCGTAGAAATGGGCCAGGATGAGTGGCTGGACATAGCTAGTCTGGGAGGTCTCAGATGCAGCCACAGGCTGACTTTGTCTTTTTCTCTTTCCAGGGAATTCCTAACATGGTACTGTGAGCCCAAGTCACATGGCCTTGTAAGTCATGAGTGACTAACCTTTTGGGGCATTCCTGAGCCTCAGGGCACTAGTTTTCCCTTTGACCACCATGGGAACCTTCCAGTGCTTCAATACCTGGGAAAGAGGCTCGCCAAGGACCAGCTCTTTCCAGTTCTTACTTCCAGAAAGTACCAGTCCAGCATGCTGCACAGGAGCCTTGCTCAGGAGCCCAAGGGGAATGGGAGGCTAATGCATTCACATAGCTCTGCAGGCTTGAGTTTCCAGGGGGCAGAGGACATTTGATCAGGTGCTTTCTGTTCAACTGACATTTCCAGGGACAACTTGTACCCATGGCACTTTGGACTTCATCTTAAGTTGTTCAAATACTCATAGCTGACATGTAGCACTGTGTCTTGTAAAGGACACAAAAAAAGCAAGCTCCACACCCATGGCAGAAGCTCTGTTCCTCATGGGCAGGGGCAGGGAGAATTTGGAACTGTTTGATGGCAATTTCCAGTCTGTCATTGCAATTTGCAGGGAGCCACAGGCAGAGGTGAGGGGTTTAGGCAGAAGATGTGGGTTCGGGGTCCAAGGGTGCTTCTGAGTTAGAATGAGTGTTGTTTAAGGAGAAGTGCTGGGAAAACCTGAACTGTGTAATAATGCATATACCCTGTCAGGAGCAACAACTCAGGAGGAGGAGGGGGAGGAGGGGGAAGAGAGGGAAAAGAAGGAGGAGGAAGAGGAGGGAGGAGAAGAAGGAGAAGGAGGAGGAGGAGGAGAAGGAGCAGAAGGAGAAGGAGAAGAAGAGGAGGAGGAGGAAGAGGAAGAAGGAGAAGGAGAAGGAGAAGGAGAAGGAGAAGGAGAAGGAGAAGGAGAAGAAGAAGAAGAAGAAGAAGAAGAAGAAGAAGAAGAAGAAGAAGAAGAAGAAGCAGCAAAAAGGAAAATTGCAGCATCAAATCAAAAAAAAAAAAAGGAGAAAGCATGCGACAGAATGGAGGCTGTCAACATGTCTCATGCCCTCTGGGGAAGAGCAGTCTGTGAGTGCACAGCTGTGAGGATCAGATCATGTTTTCCACTACAGATGTGGTGACTAAAGCTCTGCCCTTGTGCACATAGACGTGGGCACAGCTCCTGTTTCCTGGATAGAGAGGAGGCTGAACAGGGAGAGGCTGACAGTGGAGGACAGATCTTCTAATCTGAGAACTTAAAATACTCTAGGTTCAGAATACACTTTACAATTGAAATCTATTTACTAGGCTAACTTCTCTCTCCTAATGATAATAACTCAGAATCTTTAAAACATGGTCATATTTCTTGCCTGGTTGTAGCGGTGCACAGCCTTTAATCCTGGCCCTTGGAAGGCAGAGATTGGAGGATCTCTATGAGTTCCTGGCCAGCCAGGTCTACAGAGTGAATTCTAGGACAGCCAGGACTACACGGAGAAACCCTGTCTTGAAAAACCAGCCAACCAAGTAACCAACCAACCCCACAGTCATGTTTGTAGCTACACTGAACTTTTCTGTTCTGTGTTTTCATACCAGCACCCCATCCTTTCACACTTGTGACCAATGTGACCAATATGTGCTCTGGAGATGCCACTGATCCAGTTTATAAGCAAGAGCACTCAGACTCAGACAGGTGTGGTAAAGCCCTTGTGCCATGAACATGTGGCAGCAGCACGGCCTTTCCTAGAGAGCTGGAGCATCCGAATTCTCACAGAAAGTGCGCAGAGAACTGTGTGGATTTTCTAGAATAAGGAAATTGCCTCTCTGCATCTCAGCACAATTACAGCATCCCTTCTCAGACTCTGCGCTCCTCTATCTCCTCTCCCTAACCTTCATGCCTTACATTTAGCTTCAGGAAGTAGAAGACGTCCATAACCTGGCTGAGATACAGATCCCTTGGGAAGTGAACCTAGCTTTCTGTGAAGGAGATCGAAGACTCTGGGAGTGGGCAGGAAGAGTGGCAGGAGCTGTGGCTTTGGGAACTGGAGAACAGGGATGTGGGGATGGAGTAGGAAGGGGGGACCTTCTGCCTCCTACATGATGAGCTCAACAGAATCCATAGACTTGCTCACGCTAAGTGGCTGCACAGCTTGTCAATCACACCATGGCAGTCTGGGAAGGAAGGAGAGAAACATCAGACACACTCAGTCACATCAGACAGAGGACCTGACCATGTTTGAAGACTTTAGAAAGGCATCTGGACTCATGGATGCTCTTGATTCTCCTAGGGGAGATCTGGGGTTCAGTTCTCTCCTTCCCCCACAACTGTCACATGGCTCAGGAGTCCCAGGCTCCTTGCCTGAGGCTTTCATTTGTAAACAAATGCTTTGTGGATAGAAAGGATAGCCCTTAACAGCTCTGCAGATAAAGGATGCCAACTCAGTGTGCTCTCACCCTCTGATGTACCTGGTATTTGTCATACCTGACAGTTTCTCGGCCCCTACAGAGAGATGAGACTTCTACCTTGTTGATGGGATACAGGTGAGTTAAGTGCTTTTCTCAGTCGTGTGTCTAAAGCAGTAGAACCTTGAATCCTCATTGGTTTTGTTTGTTTGTTTGTTTGTTTGTTTGTTTTTGCAATGGAGTTAACAGTTTGGTCCACACACATCTGAATACTGAGGAATATGTGAAGATGTCAGGAGTGGGAAGATGTTGCAGTGATAGGATGGGGTTGCCTTGAAACAAAACAGGTATCTCCAGACACATTTTTGCCTTCTATCTATTTGTTATCGACTGTCATTAGATATAAGAGGTGATAGGGTTTGAATCCTCAAAAAGCCCAGCACATGACATGTGCATAATGTGTCTCTTACTTGGCATGCTGCTCTGTCAGTTGTCAGAGGAAGCTACAGGCTCGCAGGTGGAAGAAATGTCCTGGAGTGGGAAAAGGAAGTGTTAGATTCTTGGCACAGATGAAGGAGATCAAGCAGAGAAATGTCATCAATAAAGTCATGCCAAGTGCTAATTATGAGATACCAGGAGTTTGACAGACTCCCTGGTCTACAGACAGGTAGAGAAAGAGGCCATGGCTAGCTAATAAATGTTGCAGATTTCCAAGATGGCCAGCCTTGAGACAAAAGCCTGGCCGCTTAAAACAAAGGCCTTGTTGACTTTGTCTCCCACCAGCAGGACCCTACTGATGGACTGCCTCAGCAAGCTTGAGGACAGAACAGGACATGTTACATAGCAACTGGCAACCAATCAGCCAACCTAAGGACAGAACAGGACATGTTACATAGCAACTGGCAACCAATCAGCCAACCTATCAGTTTTCAAACTGATCTATCCTAAATCAAGGGAGGAAAATTCCCTAGCCTTCAAGAAGAAACTGGGTTTTTCTGTTTTCTGATTCCTCCACTTTCTTTTGCATACGGTCCTTTCTTTGTGTGCTTGATGTGTGTGTGTGTGTGTGTGTGTGTGTGTGTGTGTGTGTGTTTCCTCAACCCCAAAAAATGTTTTTCTTCCATTGCTGATTCATTCTATCTGCTCCTGTTTGCAGCATTGGAGATTTTTCTGTGGCTATCAACTGTGAGGTTTCTTGCCTCTTAATTCTTTAACTGATAGAGAAAACAAACCCAAAATCAAGGTTCCTAGACTATCAATTATGTCAGTCAGAGGCGGGGGCTGGCTACTCTAGATACAGTGTATTAACAGCCTTGTCCAATGGGAAGAAAGAGGGTAACCCTGGCTCACACAGACCTAGATAGTCCACAGTTACCCTGAGAGCAGGCGCCTTCCTTTCTTTCTCAGTACAGTGCTGGCTTTGATGGCTAACTCCTGGGACTGAATCCCAGTGACTACTGAGTGGAGCTCTGCCTTAGCAGCTTTGTTTCTCAGAGTGTGGTAACCCAAGCACGTTCTTGTTCCTCAGCCATCCTTCCTGCCTCAGCTGCAATTAGACCCAGGCCTTCATGGCATGCGTCGCCCTGGTGATGTCCTTTCAGCCAGGAAATTCCTTCACTGGAAGCTGGACTTCCATAGGCTGTGATCTACTCAATCTTTTTTTTTTTTTTTTTTTTTTTTGTTTTTTCCTAGAAGATTCTCTCCTTGTGCTCTTGCTAGGATGGTCTGAGAGTTCGGTCTTTTGTGAGATTCTCTAACTGGATCTGGGCTTTTAATACTAGTCTCCTTGGCCCCAGATTCACTGGTAAGAGTTTCAGCTCTACAGAGTTTCATGGAAATTTCCAGCACCTAAGATAGAACCTAAAGCACTGCAGACTCATTGTAAGACATTTCAATTCTGCCTTGAACAGAATTTTTAAACAAACAGCCAGAGGTTATGTAAATTGCACCCACTGCAGCTCTCTGACCTACAGCTTCGGAGGGGTTGGGGTAGGCACATTTCCGGACATAAACCCGAGGGCTCCTTAGAGCACTGAACCTGCACCATTCTGGAGGGAAAGGCATGTCTAATTACATGTCTGCAGGCTGATGGGGCTGGAAACCACCTTTGCTCCTTCACCTGTGAACAGAAAGCCTTGACTCTGCATTTTAGCATCTCTTAATTCTGCTGACGCTTCACGGCGCACAGATCTCCAAGGTTTTGCATGCATGTGTTCCTGAGACTTCAGATTCCCAAATTCCATCCTTTATTCTCAGTTGCTCTAGCCTCAGCAAATCCGTTCCATTCCAGCCTGGCTACCAGGGGCTCCAGCACCACCTACACAGGTGTCACAGGGAGGAGAGGAGCCTTAGCATAACCAGATAGAAAGAATAGAGGGAGAAAATAGAATGATAAGATGTTTCAAAGTAAAAAAGAACACTGCCTGCGCCAAGGTCCCTCTACATCTCTCAACCTGGATGTTACTCAGCTTGCTTAGTGATCAGCAGGAATGTTCCAGAAAGGCTGGCAACAGCCCACATCGTGAACTGCTAAACAGGGTGCAGATCAAAGCAAGGCAGCTTTTAGCAGGTCCCAGCGCTGGAATGTTCCTTCCTTATCCATCCTGTTCACATTTTCACACCATTTTCAGCATCAAAGTGAAGCAAACCAAGATAGATGTCTTCATGTGCTTTCTGTTGTTGAGCACAAGTGGAGCCTGGGTAATTCACAGAGAAAAGACGGGTACTTAGCTCACAGATGTGGTGGAGGCTGCGAGAGTAGGGTCAGTGGCTGCATCTGGTGGATGACCTTGGGCTTGGCCACAGCTCTGTGGGAAGGGCAAGGGCAAGCAGGCACTTGAGGAAGAGAGACAACGTTCAGAGTTGATGTCCTGAAAGAAAGTTCTTATCTCTCTTAGTGACAAGGTCACTAAGTGATAAGGCACTAAGGTCTCTCTAAGGGACCTTATCACTAGGTGATTGACTTATCGCTTGGCTCTACCCCAGAGCAATGCCACGTGCCAATCAACTGTCAATATGACATTTGGAGAGGACAGACCACACTCAAATTATGGCAACAGAAAGAAAAGAAGAGAAAAGAAAAGAGGAGAGGAGAGGAGAGAAGAGAAACCAACAAAACAGCAACAACCAAAAAAAAAAAAAAAAAAAAAAACCACGGTGTATTCGGTAGGTCAGAGGGGAAACAGATCCCGAAGTGCTGAAGAACACTGTTTGCTAGGCTCACATCAGCTCACTAAACTCTGAGGTGAGGAGAGTCAGAGTGAACTGCCAGCATTCGGGACAACACTGGTCTTGAATGATGACATTTGGGGACCATCCTTAATGTTCAGTGTAAGGTAAGCAGGTTCAAGGACTTCTGTATTTTGTAGCAACCAGAATCAGAAGCCCAGAGGCTATCCAAAGTGCTGGATAAGGCCAGGGAGAGTCTGAAAGAATAAATCCCAACAACTAAAAGTTGAAATGGGTGGAAAATATAATTTGTAAAATAATGTTAAACATTTGTTTTAAAGAATGCTAGAAGGGGCCAGATAACCACCCTAATCACTTGGAATTTCAGATTTGAACAATTTCTTCCCTTCCAGAGGACTGGAAGTCTCTCAAAATGTTGCAGCATGTCAGATTCTGAAACAGAAAGACCTGCTGTGTCTAATCTGAGGCTCCCCTCTGGGTACACTCACAGTAGACACTGAATAAAGACATTGTACATGAATTATGAGCTAATAGATTCGATTTTCATTTTTGATAGACACACAAGATTTGTTTATACTTGTGACGTGTACTGTGATATTTTTACTTTTGGGTAAATGGATAATGACCAGCTCAGGGTAATGCAAACATCCATGGTTTCATTACGATGCATACATTCAGAATCTTCTAACATTATAAGCTGCATTACTGTTAACCATCTTTACCTTGCAGAGCCATAGAGTGCCAGAATTTGCCAGTCCTGTATCTGAAACCCTCTCAAATATTCTCACAGCATCCCTCTCTAACCCTTGACCTGTTCCATCCTCAGGCACACCTTCCTGCTTCCATCTCCTCTGGTGTTCCTGAACGAATCATTCTCTGCCCAAGATTCTCTCTAGGCCAGCGGCCAAGAGCAGGCCATTCTCCACTGATCTTCCTTGATAAAGAGAAGCGGCAGGGATGATCACCTTCTCTGGTCTACCCCACTTTCCTCGCATCCTAGTTCCTGTTTCATCTCTAGTTGATCGACGTCTATGGTCTGCCAGATGAATGCTCCGCTAGCAGGACCTTGTCCTTCATAGCTCTTTGTGCCCGCAGCCGTGCGAGGAGACCTTACTCTTCTGCGGGCTTGCTACTCTAAGTCTTCATCTTTCAATCACACCCAAATGCATCTTCTTTCTCCTTGGCCAAAGCCTTCTAAAAAAGGAAGACAGCCAAAGCTGCCCTTGTATGCTAGGTATTTACAGAATGGGACCTTACTTTGAGGTTGCCCACAAGCCTGGGGATTTCCCAGTGGTCAAATTATAATAATGTAGGTAATGTGGCAAACTAATATTTCTCTGAAATCTTTCATGTAGATACATTTGCAAGGAAACTGTTGTGTTAGCACAAACCACACTATCCACAGTATTTAAAATAAGTAATACATTTTAAACAGTTTAATATAAAATACCATACCCCCCCAAAAAACACACCATAGCCCTGAATAAAATGGAATATATTGGGGCTGGAGAGATGGCTCAACAGTTAAGGGCACTGGCTGCTCTTCCAGAGGTCCTGAGTTCAATTCCCAGCAGCTACATGGCAGTTCATAACCATCTGTAGTAGGATCTGATGTCCCTTTCTGGCATGCAGGTATACGTGCAGATAGAGCACTCATATACATAAGTTAAATAAATCTTTAAAAAAAACAGCATATAGCCTTTTAACAAGACATGTATACACACTTCTAGTAAAGGCTTTGTTCATGAGTCTTCTTTTTGGTACTTATGGAGAAGCACTTGGAGAAGAAGGTGGTCCTCTAACTATGTGCCATGGTGTCTATGAAGACAAGGGGGGGGAAAATGTTATGAAGGTTAGTAAATCAGACTGAGCTGGGAATGGTCCTAATGGACATCAGCTCTCTTCCAGGATGGCTAGGCCAGCACTCCCCACTGGTGTGTCCTATTGGGATAGTGAGTGCATACCCTGTATGTTGTCAGGGATTAATACATGGAGAAGAAAGATTTTAATTCACTTTTGTTCATTTAAAATTTTTAATGATTTATTTTAATTTTACATGCATCGGTGTTTAACCTGCATGAGTGTCTATTGGATCCCCTGAAACTGAGTTACAGATAGTTGTGAGTGGCCATGTGGTTGTTGGGAATTGAACCTGGGTCCTTGGGAAGTGCAGCCAGTCTTCTTAGTGGCCGAGCTATTTCTTCAGCCCTTAATATACAGTTTTTGTGGTTCCAGTCTATGGTTGCTTAATGGGGCCGAAGTCAGCAAAAGAGCAAAGGAAGGAACACCTGGGGTCCAAAGTCTGTTTCAAGGCTACTCCTCTAATGATCTGAGGCCCTCCCATCAGGTACTACCTTCTAAAGTTTCCACATTCCAAAGGTACCACCTTAGGTATCAAACCTTTAGCATATGGATATCTGAGGGCCACTTCAGGTCCAAAGTGTGGCATACTATGACTATGGAAATCAGCCTCACAATGGGGGCTTGAGTATGGTACTTCTAAAGATCCACGGGTGACCTCAGTGCTCAGCTTGGTGGCAAATCACTGCTCTTCAAGCATGTGGGAAATTCAGAATTTCTCCAATGGCCTCTTAACTGATTCGCATCTCAAAGTCTCTGATTCAGCAGGTGAGGGTGGGATCTCAGCAACACACATTCCTAATGGGTTCCAGGAGACACCGTGTTGAACCATAAGAGCCCTAAGGTAAGGGAGACAAGGGCTCGCAACCTGGACATTTGATCTTGTTGAAAGGTGGAGGGCTTCGTGCTGGTGGTGGTCCTGAGGTCAAGAGACAAAGAGTCTGTGAGATCGGAAGAGACGTCCAACATCTGGGGTGTTGATGTGGATCTTGGCTGCACTTTCAGAAGAGTAAGCCCTCTGGTTTTGGGTTTTGTTTTCTATGTTATTTCAGACCTTCAGTCAAGCTTTCAAATATTAAATGGAAACTTCTAGAAACAATTCCTAAGTTCACACTGAGTACCGTTCTGAGGAGCTTGAAAGCTCTTGTCTCTGCTCCATCCCATGCGGGATATGAGTTAGCCTTTGTCCAGTAATCAATTAATAACCATCTTAGTCACCAGATCCACTGGAAAAATTTTCAGATTTAGTGTTCAAGCAGCCCTGGCAACTCTCTCTGCCTTGTTCAGAGAGAAGCAAATGTCAGTATCTGAGATGACACTCTTTGTCCAGAGTGTGGAAAAATATTGCTGCTCTTGCTTTGATTACTTGCAATCTGACCCAGGAGTGACAAGATCCCAGATTCAGTCAGCTTTTGGCTCAGCTGTACACAGCTGTAGCCTTTGTCTCTAACTCCTCACGGTCCCATCCTGAGAGGGGATCATGTGACTCTCTTCCCTTCCACATATTCAGCCAGGAAACCTACTGGCTGGCCTCCTGGGATGTGAATAGTTGGCCAGGCCTCTCTACTATGCATCTTGTCTTGGGTCCCCTGGTCCTCTGACTTGCCCACCTGCCTTGGGGTAGTATTACACAAAGATGGAAGAGGTACCTTCACACAGTTTCTTTGGTCTTCAGTGTTCCCTTGATACCCTGTGCGCTCTCTCTCTCTCTCTCTCTCTCTCTCTCTCTCTCTCTCTCTGTGTGTGTGTGTGTGTGTGTGTTTGTGTGTATGGAGGTGTCAGCAGAGGCCAGAGGAGTGGTAGATCCCCTGGAGCTGGGTCACAGGCAGTTATGAGTTATGAACCTTCGTGCACTACTCTTCTCATCCTCCCTGTCTCAGGGATAAAGAAGCTAAGGCTTAGGACAGAGAAAGACTTCCTCAGTGTCACAGAGCTCACTGCAAGTGGTAGCATGTGCAGCTGCTTCTGTGTGACAGAAATTCTAGCAGGCTCTCTGTGTTTTTGAGAGTCCCCAGGAAAAGAGCAGTGGGGAAGACAGCTATGGATGCAAAGAGCACCAGCTGCTGCCTGAGAGACGAGCGCCATGACTCCCCACAGGGGAACATGAGAGACAGACAGACAGACAGGTCATGAGAGGTCCCTTACCATACACTTCTACAAGAATGGGCTTCTGACTGCATTCTTTGTAGGAGCGGACAAAAGGGGAGACCTGAGGCTTTCCCTCCAAGACTTCCCTAGGTTTTGCAAGCTCTCTGTGTGTATAGTTCACACTGGAGAAACTACACGTCCATCCCAGATCCTCTTTGCCTTGTCCCTGTAGCACACCCTGCCTTGCAGTTTCTCTCTCAAGTTCACTTTTCTTTCTGATGTTTCTATCCTTTTTTCCTTGTCTCTCCCCCTTCTTCCTGCCTCTCTCTGTCTTTTCCTCTGGCACATGGTAATTGGGTAAAGAAGATGCAGAATTCATTTTCATACCTCAGAGCTGTGGTGGAGTGTTTTGGGGAAAGAGGCCCAGAAGGGCTTAGCACTTATCAAAGACACATCAGCATCTGGGTGGTGAACTTCCTGTTTAGACAGCCCTTCTCTTCCCTGGAGGCTCAGCTGAAACTGGCCAGCTGTGATTTGGGCAAGCCGCCTGGCTACAGAATTCACATGGGGACCCCATCTCTTACCTTCAGCTCTCTGGAATCCCAGTGCCAGTGCCTCTCTTTCCTGCACACGTATTCCCCATGTTGCTCTGTCAGGAGGTTCTAGGTCACCATGTTCTTATGACTGGAGCATGACATCATTTCCCCTGCTGCTCCACAAAGTGGGCTGACTGCGATCCTCTCAGAGACAGGACCTCTTGTATCTAATCTGTGACAGCACTTATTCAGGCCCTGTAAATGAATTAATCCTTATCAGGTTCTCCATACTTCTCCAGGGTCCTAGTGATACAGTCTGGAAAAGCCAAAGACTTTTGACTATTTATATATACCCTTATGACATTCCCAGGCTGATGGGGATAGTGGGTAAGAACACAAACTAACAAGAAGCTATGACATAATAGTCTGTGGTATGGCACAGGTAGGAAGGGGCAGGGCAGGGCTAGAAGCTGGACAAAATCTGCACAGGGCGTGTAGGGGTCTCTTGAAGGGGCAGATGTCAGAGGACCTCAGTGTGCCGAGGAAAACTGTAAGAGGCAAGGATTACTGCACCAGTGGGCTCCTGAAGGGAGCTTGGATTTTATTCTTTTCGTCAAGAAGAAAATGGCTAAATTAATGCTGAGTGAACAGATAGGCTAACAGAAGCTTGTGGCTGCCTAGTAAGGGTCTGGAACCATAAAAGACACAGTTGTATGATATGTAACATGCAACAGGACTGTAATACAGTGATGACCATGGACTGCATTCCAAGATGTTTAGGTCATCACACATACAAGGGAGAACCTTGTTCTTCTCAGCAACAGGGCCATCTATGAGCAGAAAGGGAATGTGGCAGTCTGTCTGGCATAGCCATGAAACCAGCAAGAGCCATGAGGGAGGCACAGCTGTTTGGCACGATCCAGCAGAGCTGACCTGAGTGCTGTTTGTCACTGCGTTCTCTTCCACTCTGGGTTTCTGATCTCTGTATGTTGCATTGTGGGGGACTTATTACATGATGATTCATTATCTCTTTCCCCCAGAAAATTAGTTTTCTTAGGAAAGTAGCCTTATCTGGTCTTATTTGGGAGTCTTCCTTGCCATGGAGATTGTGGAAAACCTAAAAAAGTTGGACAGCCTAGAGTTCTCCTGGCATACCTGACTCAAAGTAAACTCAGAAACAAGAGATTCTACAACAGATCAGATTACAGGCTTTCTCCTGTGTGTAGTTCACAGGACATTGCCACCAGAAAATAAAACTTAATATGAAGTTAGTTTGCCTAAAATAACCTTTGATAATATATATAGAGAGATGTAAAATTAATATAAAAGTATAAGACTTTGCCAATCAGAAGAGGGAGGGGCTCACATTAAGTTGCAGTGAGGTCTTTAAACTAAAAACATAAAGAAAACAAATCAGTCTGCAGCCTGGGAGAGCTTTCAGACTTTAAGTTAGGTTAGCTCACAAGTTGTACTTCAACCACTACGGTTGAGAACTCACCAAGACTGCCTCAGATTTTTTTTCTATCTGTTTAATGTTTCATTTTCCTGAAGAATAGAATGTCATATGCCATAAATCCTTACACAGTCTAAAATGAGTTGAGATTGATAATAACTATTGTCTCTCTTCTTATAACACTTGCCCTGAGACAAAATGATATGATCTGCATTTCTTTTGAAGTCGTAAGTTTGTCTCTTTTGTGAAATCTGTACAAAGAAACATCCTGGTTGCTAGTTAGTCAGAGATGCAAGATTCACCAGCCCTGGTCTCTGGCTCATTCATCCATTACTCACTTCCCCCTGTTCTTCATCTCCTCTCCTGGGGCCTGTCTGACTACTGGGGCTTGCTCCCAGCAACTGGTGCATGAACAGGGACCCTGCAGAGGTAAGTCCAGGTAGATTGCTGGTCCCCAGCAGTAGTCTATGTGACACTGGGTGGGAATGGACAAAAAAGTGGCTTCTCCCTTTCTGTCTGGAGGCGTGTATGTCTCAGTTTGCCTCTCTAACTTCAGATCTGGTGACTCCATTATTGCTGGCCCACAGAGAGTGGATCCCTCAACCTCTGGGTACAGAGTGGTTGTGTGAAATGAGATGGACAGCAAGGACTGGTCACCAACATGGGGGAACTGTCTCTGTGTCCGTGTGCAGCCATTGGAGTGACCCAATTTGACTTCCATTCATGAAAAATATCTGTCCTGAGCAATAGTCCCTTATTAAAGTGAGTTAGTCTGTGAAGAAATCAGTGACCTATCATAAGATGTTTGCTCCCACCTAATCACTAAGGCTGGCTGGCAGCATTCTTGGGATCTTATCAGAGACATCATTCTCCCTTAGAGGCAAAGTACACACAGTCCCTTGTGAATGGTGGCAGATGGAAGGCTGACACTTGTAAAGATGATGGAAACCTTTTGCCACCCAGTTGGGAGCCAACTGGGACCTAAGGCCATTCGACAGAGGATGGACAGAAAAAGGTCTGAGAGAAACCAGAGGCTGGACCTTGAGCCCAGAGTGAGCTGAGCTTGGGGCAGCTCCCCTTGCAGAGTAGTGAATGCTGTCTTTCCTCATCGACTTTTCCACTATTTACCCCGACAATCAAAGCATCACAGAAGTGTGACTTGAAATGCTGACATTGTAGAAAAACAAGAGCTGAAAGTGAGACCACCCAATGTTTCCGTCTGGGCCCCTACAGAAAACAGGGCCCACTGGTCAGGATCAGCTCAGAACAGCTAGTTATAGCATTACCAACAAAGGTAGAGCAGGCACAGGGAAGGATGCAGTGGTCCAGGGTGTGCTGGATGTGGGGTACATGGAGAGTGCTCACTCTAGCAGAAAAGCCTGGACCACCAGGCCTGAAGACACCAGAGAATAAACTCAGCTAACTCCCTGTGTCTCTCCAAACCTGTGAGGGGAGCAGACTGCAGTGGTTAATGGCAAGATCCCAGAGCCAACATCTTCTGAGAACAGGTTGGTTCTAGAGAGAGTGTCTCTGTACTCCAGTGGATCCTCTGTTGACAGCTTTTTCTCTTGCACCTCCCCAAGGACTGGTCCTCGGGTCATTCACCAGCCCTGGATTTCTAAAGTCTCTGCATCCTCTTGGCAGCACTCACACTCAGTGGTTACTTGAACTCTGTGGAGGCTTTGCTTCACTCACAGGAGGAACAGAAACAGAGGTTAGCTGGGTATAAAAAGATGGGAAGTGGGTGAGGATACTGGCTGGACTCACAGGCTGCTGAGATATGGAAGGGATGATGGGTTGCAGTGTCCTACAGGCTTCAGGGTGTGAGCCCCACACTCGATTCTGGAAATCTTCCCCAAGGATTCCTGGCTAAAACACACACACGCACACATGCACACATGCACACACACACACACATGCACACACATACACACACACATGCACACACACACAAAACTATACACATACACACAATAGCACAGTGACTCTCCTGATAAACTTGCTGAGACATTGTCTTTCAAGCTGGGCTAAGCGCCATACTGCAAGGAGACAGGACTGTTGAGTGCGGGAAGGCAGGATGGGAAGCTTCCACCACCGTGATCTTCTGGAGATGGCTGGGAAGGCTGGCTGACCTAATTCCTCAGCAACCTGGTTCTCCAGCTGCTGAGACCATGGCTCTGAGTCTCCTTCACGGATGTTCCCATTTGGAAATCCACTGGTCTCTCTGGGGAGTGTTTTGCTGCCTCACTGGTGCTAGAAGTGGTGAGCATGGAAGACATCAGGGCTGCTTGGTATCTGGACTCTGACAGATGCCAACTATGGCTGATGAACAGTAGATTTAAAATCAGTAGGTGACAGGAGTCGAGGCCACACCCTCTTAAGCATAAAGCTGTGTTTAGCTTGAAGAAAAATAAGAATATTAGTGGCTAGGGAACAGGCAAAAAATGTGTATACTAGGGTAGGAGAGGTGACATAAGTCCCTTGAGCCTGTTGCTTCAATCTAACCTTGGGCAGAGGGCATACACTGTTCTTTCAAGGGATTCTCATATAGCCAGGGAGCAAAACGGAAGGTTTAACCTCACACACCCAGGTTCCCTGGCCTCTTTCCCTCTTCCCATACTGCTACTCTTGCACAGTGCTGACCAGTCAGAACCTGAAATAGTTTGCTTCTAGATTCTTTTCCGAGAGTCTCCTATTATGTATGTAGTCCCACCGTGGTGCCATGGTGATTACAAAACATCTAAGAAGGGGATCTGGGTGTCCTAGGCTGTTAGCTCTCTTAGTCATAGGGGAGTGCCCTTGAATAAGATTTAGGATTCTGGCCCCTTCCTCAGTGATTTCTGCCTCCTGGCCATGAGGCCCGTGGTTCTGTTTGTACCCCTGAGATCCCCTTCCCATGTGTGCCTATACTACAGCTCTAAAACAATGCTGAGCAGTCATGGATGAAAATCTTTAATATCACGCTCCAAGATAAGTCTTTCCTTGTTGAGAGAAAGCTGATTAACCCATTACAGTAACAGAAAGCTGATTCACACAGAATCCCCTTTCCTCTCTCTGCCCACCCACCACAAGAAGCAATATTCACCTAATTTAATTATTCAAGGGTCAGTTTTATTTGGTCTACCCCTTGTCTTCAACCAAATTTATTTCTGAGTCTCCTTCCCCGGTGGACAGTATTGGATGAATGAAGACAGTGGGAGATAATTAGTCTTAGAGGCAAAAGCCACACCCATGGGATCAGTGTCCGAATGACAGAGGTCCACACCAATTTATCTGCCTTTCCTACCATGTGAAGATGAAGGCGGTACCACCAGAGGGCTAGCTTCCTTGACTCTGGGCTTTCCAGACTCTAATTGTGAGAAATGAAGTTTCACTTTAGAAGCCACCCAGTTTGTGGTATTTGGTTTTGTTTTCTGAATGGGCTAAGACAGCAAAATCTTAGAGGTAACCAGGCAACCGGAGACTCACCCCTGGCCCAAAGCCCACACATCACTCCTGCTGCTCATGCAGCCCTGCCTTGCTTCTGCCCCAGAAACTATACCAAAGTCTGTGGCCAGTACTATCGTGGCTTCTGACTCACATGTGGCCCTGGGCAGTGTGCTCACATCTCCTGTTTCTAGAATCTGAGTCCAACAGATACTTTTCTTGTGTTTTTCTCTGTTTCTCTTCGTCACAGCTTCAATGACCACATCATAAAGTAATTGAGGACAGGCTCCCAGCTCTCATTCAAGCATTTGTAGCTGTTCCCAAAGCCCAGAGCATAATTTTGAGAGGCCCTTCCCTTGGACATTCTGACACTTGTGTATCCGTCCCAGTCTTCTTCCTGGTGGGCCTCTCCCTGAGCTCCCAGCTGGCCTCCTCTAGCTCCTTCTTAGGCTTGCATTTTCTGTATCCGACAAGAAAGGCCATTTCTTGACATTTCATATTGCATCCCTTGTCAGGGGTTAGGGTCATATGATGCCTCCCGGGAAGGCACACCCCAGCAGTGCTCAGCTGACAGAAGGTGACTCCTGCCTGTCCCTGTGATATCCTCACCTGAGTCCCATGAGTAACCAAGGTTCACCCTGAGCCTACAATGACGCTTCCTCAAAGAGGTCATTTCCCCTTTTCCTCTCCAGGGAGGAGATCAGTGTGGGACAGAGGAAGCTACCCACTTCATGGCGTGGCATTCAGAAAGCAAGAGAGAGAAACGAGGGATCCAATGTCCCCTCCAAAGGTCTGTCCCTAATGACCTAACTTCTTTCTCCCACTACGTCTCCCCTTTTCAGAGTTCTGCCATGTCCCGATCGTGTCCTGGGCTGATAGCCAATCCTGGGGACATTTCCCAAGACCTTAGACAACACTCTTAGCGTTTCATCATTTCCCAACCATGACAAGGATGGGAAAGCCCCCATTCAAGAAAGACAGTCTCCACACCTACGGCAAATGAACCATCTCATCTCTGAAAACACAGGGACAGATAGAGGATCTGTACAAAGAGGCCCTGCTAAGTCCCCACATTCTATATTAAATGGTTTATTCCCAGTTATACTTGTCTATGGCCAACCTCTCCATCAAAAGTGAACAGGTCTAATGGCTCATAAAACTATACTAAATTAAATGTGTATATTCTCTTGTAAATTGGCCTTTTATAGAACCCTCAGCCTAGCAAAAGGTGAGAGAGGGAATCTGTCTTCCCTCCTTAATGCTGGTCTGCAGCTGAATTGGGGAATTTTATAGAGAAGATCATGTGAGAGCCCAGATCTGCTCTGGATCACGTATGCCACACAGAACAGCACCTTTCAGACGTGCCTTGCCTTGAGCTGTATTAGAAAACAAGTTTGACTCAAGTTTTCCCATTTTGAGTCTAAGTATTGAGGTCAAATGTCTGTACATCTTGTTTATACAAGCAAGCACCCAACATTTTTAGAATACCAGAAGACACAAGTAAATCAATAATACATCTGTAACAAATGATGACATCTGTGAATGTATCAAGTGATATAAGAAACACCAGACATACTATCAGTTACTTCAGATGTGAACACCCTCACCTGGGACCATATGAGAAAGAGCACCAGACTGAGATGTGACAAGTCTGCTGACCTGTCACTCTGTCACTGGTCACAAGCCTCATAGAGGAAAATTACCAAAGTGAAAGATATCTGTCTGCTCTGGACCTCTCCTGTCTGTGACACACAGCCCACTTGAAACTGACACTTTAAAACAGCCCTGCCATGAGACCTGCATCTGTCTGTGCCATGAGATGCCCTATGCCTACAAGTTTCTGAGGTTACTTATCTGGGACCTGATAGAAGCTTTCCTTGGCTCTTATCAACTTCATACCTCTCTGAACTCTGCAGACCCCTTTACCTTTCCTTACCCTGTGTGTGTGTGTGTGTGTGTGTGTGTGTGTGTGTGTGTGTGTGTGTGTGTATACGCATGCACAACTGTGTGAATTATAAAAGTGTGGTCTGAGAGTTAATAATAATTTAAGGCTGGAACAAAAGGACACTTGTATACGAATGGCCTTGAATACCCAGTGAAATAACGCATGTAGTAGTGAAATGTCAATCAAACGCTGACACTGTCGTGAAATACAAACAGGCCCATCTGTTTCTGACATAGCTTGCTCATGACAGCATGGATGGAATTAGAATCCCCTGAAGTCAGGATATAAAGAACCAGTTTTCCCAAGCCTGTCTTCCTTTCCACAAAAGTAGTTCTGGCTCCCATGTCAGACTGGGTAGTGCAGACTAGAAGACAAACAGCCTGCTTCTCTCTTTCCTCCTTCCAGAAATACATCTCCATCCACTGCAACCTCATCATTCACGTGTGTTCCCAGTGCCTGTCATGGCAAGAGACTCCAGGCCAGTTCAAAGCTAATCCGCAGAATTCCTAAGAGAGGCCTGGAGGTGTTGCTTGGTGGCAGAGCCAGAGTTTGGCATGTGTGAGCCACTAAGTTCAATACAGCACCCCAAAGTCAAACTCATGAGAGTCTCTGAAGAAGGAAAGAAGTGTGAACTTTGGTAATTATGACATCTTTTAATTATTTTCTCTTAAGAGAATGTATCAGTGTATCCTAAATGGAACTATTTATCATAAAGAAGCCCTGCAGCTCCTTTATTAAGTTTCTTTGTAACTTCAATCTGATGTATCCTATGGACAGAGATTGCTGAGAATACAGAGACATGAGAACTGAAAGAAAACGATTAAAGAAGCAAGTAACAAGGAAGGCCCAAGGGAGGGTGCTTGAATCTCACACAGAAAGGGAAATAAAATAGATAATAGAAGTGCATGGGAAGAGGGAACTGGGGGGGGAGACAGGATGGGGAAGGGAATTGGGGTGGGGATCAAGTGTGTGTGGAGGGGTGAGAAGGCTGGGAGAGAGAAGAGAAATTGGTAAGGGAACATCTCTTCACAAGTCAGAGACTTGGGACAGGGAAGACTTCTGGAAGGATATGGGGGTAACCCTAGCTGAGACTCCTAGCAGAGGGGCATGTGGAGCCTGAACGGGCCACCTCCTGTAGCCAGGCAGAACTTCCAGTGAAGGGAGGGTAACACTAACCCACCCACAAACCCTTCAACTCCAAATTTGTCCTGCCTACAAGATGTGCAGAGATAAGGATGGAGCAGAGATTGAGGGAATGGCCAGCCAATGACTGGCCCAACTCATAATGCTACTCTGCTATGCATGCAGACAGGAGCCTAGCATAACTGTCATCTGAGAGGCTTCAGCCAGCAGCTGATGGAAACAGATGCAAAGACCCACAGCCAAACGTTAGGCAGAGTTCAGGGAGTCTTGTGGAAGAGTTGGGGGAAGAATTGAGGAAGCCGGAGGGGTTAAGAGCACCACAAGAAGATGCACAGAGCCAACTAAACTGGACCCATGGGGGCTCACAGAGACTAAGCTACCAACCAAAGAGCATTCATGGACTGGACCCTCCCACCCCTCCACACACACCTGATCCTCCTAACCCCCTCTCCCACCCAGTTCCCTCTCTCCATCCATTTCTAATATCTATTTTATTTTCCCTTCTGGACTGTAGCAGATGTGTAGCTTGGTCTTCATGTGGGTTCCCCAACACCTGGAAAAGGGGCTGTATCTGAGTCAGACACTGTTGCCTGTCTTTGAATCCTCTTTTCCTAGCTGGGCTGCCTTGTCTGGCTTCAGTGGGAGAGGATGCGCATAGTCCTGATGTCACTTGATATGCCAAGGAAGGTTGCTATCCAGTAGGGGGACTCCCCTTCTCTGATAAGGGCAGGGAGGAAGGGGTGGGAGAGTGGAACTGGGAGGACAGGAAGGAGGAGGGCCTAGATTGGGATGTGGAGTGAATAAGTAAGTTAATTAAGTTTTGAAAAAAAACTGAGGTTACCTGGAATGGACCACAGAAGACTTTATTTCTAGGGAAGACAAAAGAGAAAATGGAGACAGAAAGCAGCAAGAACACACAGAGTCAGGATTAATGAGGGCTGTGGCTTTCTGTGGTAACCGCAGAATCTCTCTTGCTTTCACCTGAAGTTCTCCTCTGGAGTTTTCACACCCCACCCTCATACTCCTTCAGCAAGCCATTTCAAAGCACAGCATTGTGAAGCCGCCTGCATCTCACTGTGTGCACAGATTCAGGGGCTCATGGGTCTGAATGGGGAAAATGGAGGTGGCGTATCCCCTGTCCCTGCTTCACTATGTTCTCTCAGACTTCAGCTCAAGACACAGGAGTGACTCACACTGAAGCTGAGTGCTAAGGCTGGGTGTGAACCCTCCCCAGACACCCACCCTCCATACCGGCCACTTGAGCTAGCACACGGGTTGGGTTGTGACTTAGATGGCTCATAGCATGGCATCTAAGGCCTGAGATGACCTTTTGTTTTCCAGCTTGGCCAGGCCATGGGATCTAGATATTTGATCAAACACCAACTTGATGAACAGTCTCAGTATCACTCTAAATGTGAATTTTAGGTGAAATGAACTTACCATTTGATTCTAAGCAGTCAGATCTGTGTCACAAAATATTTTAGGAAAGAATGTAAATTGATAGATAAAAGATTTACTTTGGTTCATAGAGAACCAGAGATATAGCTCAAAGATTGAGTACCAGGTAGCATTTGAATGGCCCTGGAGTTGAGTCGCTGACACACAAACTTGCAGTAATTGAGCTTGTCGTTCGTTTCAGGACTGCTTCAGTCTATGGTCATTTGGCCACGCTGTTTCCTGGCCACTGTAAGACAGAACATAATGATGGACAAGGTGGAAAAGAACAATACTGCCCATCTTCTCATGGTGGCCACAACAGGAAAGAACGAGAAAGGATAAAGCATATCATGAAGTCACACCCCCAGGGACCAGCTTCACTGAATTAGGGCTCACCACTAAAGTCACCTCCTGGAAGAATATCCTAGTAGCATAGAAATTGATTCATGACGGGATCCATTGATGAGATGAGAGTGCTCATGATCCTGTCGTGCCCATGGTCCCTCCCGCCTCTGAAATGGCTGTGGTGGGTACAAAGCTTTCAATGCATGAGTCTTCGGGAGGACTTTTCAGACTTAAACCACAACACCTCCTCCATGGTTCTGACTTCTATTTGGATTTTTGTAAATTGTCTTTCTATTTGGCTTTGACCAGTGGTTCCAACTGTTCCTGAAGCGGCAGCCTACTGGAGTGCTCTGGTGATTGCCATGATCACAGAGCCAGGTGTTTTAGAATATACTCCTGCACATCTACATTCAATAGGTGCTGCTTATCTAGGGAATACTGATTGATACATAGCAGTGCAACAGTACTAGTCCTAAGAGGGTACATAAAAAGACTGAAGAAGTATCTAGGCCACCGCTGGTGCCAAGCCCTAGAAATCACTAGACACCACTTCCTGGTGCTCTATTAGTAACACCCGTATTCTGGGAGTTGAAATGACAATGGCCATTGGACAGTAGGCTCGGACCAGGGGGAGAAGATGGTCTCAGTAGCCATCAAGAAGAGTGAAGAGCAGAGCACAGGTCCTTCTAAGGCTCTGATTCCTCACGGCAGGCATTACAGCACATCTCTCCACTGGAAACAAGAGCAGAAACACATCCTAGCAAAATAAAGTCACGAGATAGACCGCCATCCTGGAGCTTTCGAAGGAATCTATGGCAAGAGGCAGTGAGATCTAAGCGTTTAGGGGGATAGCAGGCAACTTAGAGGGCAATTAATCCAAACCTCAATACTTTATATGTTTATTGATTTATTATCTGTGTGTGTATCCAAGTGTGTTCCACCACATGCATGTGTAAATCAAAGGAAAACATGGGAGTTGGTTCTCTCCTTCCTCATGTGGACACTGGGGATTGAACTCAGGTTGTCAAATTTGGAGACAAGGGCTTTTACCTGCTGAGACTTGTCATCCCAATCTCTAAAATTCTGTGGGTCCAGTTAGTACAAAGCTAGGTCACTGGAGTAGTAAGGGAGCCGTTGTGTGCCTACTGTATGCCAGACAGCACTCTATACTTACACAGTCCCGTTTAACTACTAAAGTAAATATGCCAAACTTATCTCTGGAAATCATGACAAATTCTTGGGTTTAAATGGTAATAGCCATTTCTTTATCGATTCTCTTGGTTATGGAGCTGGCTAGACTCAGCGGTGATGGCTCACCCTGTGTGCTCATGAAGCTTTGGTTGGATGGTGCTATGGGTTTGATATGCTTTGAGTGTGCTTTATATACTATAAACTTGGTCCCCAGTGGGAGTGTATAGGTTAGAAATCCTTAAAGGGAAGGGCCCAGAACAAGGCAATTAGGTGATTACAGTATGGCCTTCGCAAAGGAGTAATGTAGCTCTCGAGTCCTGGGTTGGTTTTCACAAGGATGAGTTTCTACAGAGCAGCCATGCTCCAGTTTCTCTCTTTCTTGCTGTTTTGTTGTGTGTTCCCATCATCCACCATGGCCTGAAGTATTCAGAAAACCTTTACTAGACTCAAGTAGATTCTGGAGCTGTACTATTGTTTATTATTTGAAATATTGGGGATGGAGCCCAGAAATTTGGACATGCTGGGCAAATATTCTACTGGTGAACTGTATCTTCAGGCAAGTATTATACTTGAAAACCTCAAAAAATGGGAAGTAAACAACCCTCCTTTTTTAGTTAAAGCCTGATCTCAAGTATTTTGTTATAGCAACACATAGTGGAGTAAGACAAATGGTGATGAGGGCTGAAGTCACTTTGAGCCTCAGTTAGTGTGGATGTGACATCATCTGGGTCCTCCACTGGGGCCCTGGCTGACATACCTGTGTGGAGTCTTCAGGTGGTGCTTGGCTCGTTTATGGAGAGGGGTTGAGTATGAAGTATAAGTATCTTTAGCAGTCTATAGAAACTGTATGGCTTACTTGACCTCATCTCAGAATTACAGTCATTTCTACTGCATGCTGTTTGTTACAGTGAGTCATGAAAGCCAGCTGCAGTCAAAGGGAAGGATCAAAACAACACAATGCAATACGATGACAACAACAACAACAACAACAAAACACAGGCAGGTCTTAAAACCACTCTAGTCAATATGAATTTCCTTCTTCACACAGAGGAGGAAACCAAGGCCTGGAGATGCCAAGGCTCCCACATCGTGGCTCCTACAGCTTGCAAGTTGCAGAAGTGAAAACTAAAAACAGTTGAGCCAGTGCCCAAAGCCTGTTATTGAGCCACTGTGTGACCCTGTCTGTCAAAACCAGAAGAAAGAAACTAATAAACCCTTATAAAAGTAAGGGAGGGATGAATGTATTCTGCTAAGGGAGCTGAGAAAAGCTGAGCAGTGGGGTCAGCACAGTGGGGAAGGGTCCAAGGATGGGTGCAGAGCCTGGGGACAGGAATGAGAGGAAAGCATTCAAGGCACACACAGGATGTGTTCAGTCGGGAACACACACATGATCCCTGAGTGCTGGGTGAGCATAAAGGACGAGGGCTGGGTGAAACCTGGCTATAAGAGTGTACCAGTGGCAACCTGATGCCTTTCTTGTCTTACATCTCTGATTGAGCAGATCAGTGGCACACACAGCTTCTTAGCCTCGATCAGCTTCTTAGCCTCGATTTGGACCTCTTGAATTTGAACCGATGGAGTTGGGCTCAGCATGCTGTGTTTTCACAAGCCTTCCAGGTGATCCTGATTCAGATCTGGATTTGAGACATTCTGTTCTAGGTACTAGTGCAGGCGACTACCTAGGCAGATCTGCTGACTGTGGTGTTGTGCTGTGTACTGGGCCCGTTGCAAACAG
Source organism: Grammomys surdaster (assembly GCF_004785775.1). Classification (NCBI taxonomy): domain Eukaryota; kingdom Metazoa; phylum Chordata; class Mammalia; order Rodentia; family Muridae; genus Grammomys; species Grammomys surdaster. The sequence goes on along the minus strand of NW_021620771.1, from coordinate 2,257,461 downwards.
AGAGCAGACTGTGCATACATGTGCGTGCATGCACATGTGTGTGCCAGTGCAAGGGTATGTTCGTGTGTGTATTGCATATGCAAATGTGTGTGTTTGTGTGCATGTGTGTGTGGCGTGTTTGTGTGTGTGTGTAAGCTTGCACAAGTGCATGTGTGATTATGGCTCATCTAGAACAGGAGGAGGGGAAGAACAGTGGGCTTGGACAGTGCTTGACAAGGCACTGGGCACTGAGGCTCGGTCATTCGGTGAGGAGGAGTAAGAGCCACCCTCACTGTCCCCTATAAAGCTCATGACACAACATTTCTCTGAATATCTGAGCCATATGTATCTGAGCTCTCAAGAGTCAGAGCATACACAGCAATCTGGGTTAGGTTACAGGGCTGGTTTCCTGTCACAGTATCAACCTACCTACTCTGCATTTTGCCTCTGGCAAAGCACAGCTGGGTCATGCAGTTTCTCTGCTTCTGAACTGCACCATTGACTTTCCTAAGCCACATCTGCAGAATGCTATGAAAACTAAACATGAATGACATAACCTGGACATTGCAAACGTTGTTAGCACAATGCATTTGCTATTTTTTATCTCTTGTTATTCATCAGGTATTCATTCCAAAGTTGTGCACTTACTAGGAACACAGCCCTTAGAACACAATTTTGGTCTTGTTATGCACTTAGTAGGCACAAGGATCCAAGAACACAGTCATGGCCTGCTATCTGGGCTTTTCCTTCTTTGTTCCTCTGTGAGATAGAGAAAAACACAGAGATTGGAGTTTAGAATTGAGCTTCAGACACTAAGTTTATGATGCTGTAAAATCCCATTTCCAGGCACACTGGGCCACTTAGGAAATGGATTGACGATCTGCCTTGCATTTCTCAAACTGTGTGAATCACAAAGAAAGAGTAAGGACACAGCTGGAGAATGGTGAGGGCTGTGCACACCCAGCCTCCTTCCCTTCTTCCTTCCATGTCACCTTCTGTCACCTCCATAGGGTCCTTGGCTCTAAGCAGACTGCTCCCTTGCCTAGCTCCCAGCTCTCATGTGGAGCCCTACAGACACCATTCTTATTTTGGCTACTCCTAGCTGCTGTTCCAATTCAGCAAAAGCATCTAAGAACCCAGTTCCGGGTCCATTGCACATACGCTTTTCAGGTTGTTTTTTTTTTTTTTTTTCATTCTTTCCTGGGAATTCTCTCTAATGTGGTGATAGAGTCCGCTTACTGATATCTAAGGGACGTGTCCCTTTGTTCCATCGGGGCCCCAGAGAGTTCTGGAGTGTAGAGGAAGTCTCCTATGGAGCAGAGAGACAGGACAGAGAGCACACAGCTGCCTGGGTGCCTGGATGGCTGAACGGGGGTGGGGGAATGGCAGCAAGAAATGCAGAGGCCCAGGTCCCGGAGCTCAACCCTCTATAGGATTTCAGGCCCTATGAATTACTCAGAGTAAATTGTTAAAGAGATTCATACACAGATTCTTCTAAATGCTTTCTTTAAAAAGTACAACTCTATAAACCAAATCGACCATCAGGACAGATCTCCATTCACTGGTGAGCGGGTAGCCCTCAGCCATCAGGTGCTTTCTGAGGCCCAGGGAGGCCCTTGGCAGTAGAGACTTCCAACCATTCACAAGCACGCGTGACAGAGCCCCGGCCTCACGTGTTCAGGGTTAACCTTGTCTCTGATGGTTGCTGCCCTTTAACTGCAGCTGGCAACAGGCATCCTTGTAAAGGGCCCTGCAGTGGCCCTGAGGTGAGGGGAGAGGGGCTGTTCTCCGGACTTCCGGATATAGGATCCAATGACACCTGCAAGGGTCAGGCTGTGAATGTTTTGGGTAACGTCTCTATTTTTTTTTTTCCTCAGCGTTCCCTGAAGCTAGTGCTCACCCACCTGCTTGAACAATGTTTTCTTTTCCTAGCCAAGAATGAAGGCCCGGCAACTTTCCCACCAGCAAACGTCTTTTGAGAATGTTCAGCTCCCAGACTGGGCTCAGTGAGGCTCCAGCTGACCTTTGCCCTGCTTTGCACCTGGAGCCTAAGCTTCGTGACCTGAGCTGGGTGACCTGTGGGCTACAGTTTCACCGAGTGGACATGCACATACAAACAGCTGTACCAAATCTCCACCAGCAATAGGAGCTGGGAGGTCCTGGGGGCATGTTGTGGGAAGGGCTGAAAAGTCAAACTTCTTTGTCAGAAGGGAGGAGGAGAGTGAGGAGGAGGAGGAAGAGAAGGGGGAGGGAGAAGAAGAGGAAGAGAAGGAAGGGGAAGAGGAAGAAGAGGATGAAGAAGAGGAGGAGGAAGGCTGATGGAAAGGATACTGCTGTCATGGAGACTATCAAGACTCCTCTCATGGAGATTGGCTCCCTGACCTCTGGGTTGGAAGACCAGCTCTTTTAGGATGAGTTAGCCAAGGGAAAAAAAAACCACAGTCTGACTTTATCTTACTTTAGCAGGAGTCTGAAGATGACATGCCAGGAGGGGAAAGGGAGAACACCATTATGTTTTAATATCAAAAACTAAAAACATACTTATAAGAAAATGTTAAAACCACCTTCAGAAAGAACTTTCTAGAAAGCAACTAAGAAGTGAATGACTTACTGATTCCTGGGCAAAGGGGAGTATTTTTTATATTTTTATATTTCCTTCATTCTTCCCATAACCTGAACCCCAGAATCTCATATTGATTCTGCTGGTGTATGAATGCTGAAGACCGTGGCTAAAGCCTGGAGTAATCCTATCAACATCATAACAGGAAACAACACTATGTGGGGCTGTCCACTGAACTTAATGCTAACATCTTTTAATACAGTGTTACACATAAAAACTAAGTCAAGTAAATGTGTGTGTGTGTGTCTTACACACACACACACACACACACACACACACACACACACACACAGAGATATTCTATAATAGTTGTGTTTTAATAAATTAGACCATCAGTATTCTTCCCAGTGTCTGAAAAGATGGAATAAAGAGGAAAAGGGATATTGTCATGCTAATTGTAATCTAATACAAAACAAAACAAACAAAACCCAAACCAAAAATAAAATATAGGAGCCACAAAGATGCTCAGCTATGAAGAACACTTGCTGCTCTTGCAAAGAATCTGGGTTGGATTTCCAGCACCCACATGGTGACATGGTGACATGGTGACATGGTGACATGGTTACAACCATCTGTAACTCTAGTTGTCGGTGTTCCAATGTACCGTTATGGCTCCCCTGGACATCAGGCTTATACCTAGGCTTATACACATACATACATGTAAGCAAAAAAAACATACATATCAAACAAAAATAGATGACTTAAAAATATAAGTCAAATAAATTTTCTCCTGTACATAGAAATTCACAGGTTGAAGTGTATGAAAATGCAAAGGCCCGGAGTTGTGACACAATTTTAATTGAAGAGCCAAATATGAGGGATTGCTGTCAGGTTTTACAGAGTATTTGGAATTAAGACTTTGTAATATTAGGAAAGCAAGCAAATGACTAGAAAAAATGAATAGACTCCAGAAAAGACTTGTTACTGTGAAGATTTCTAGTAAATTTTGCAGCAAGATAAGCAAAGCCTTCCACGGAAGTGGTGTTGGATCAACTCGATCTTTATGGAAGAATTGTAAAAACTGCACTTCCAAGATGCAGTATGAATCTCAAAGGGAACGGTGAACAGTTTTTCCATCCTACTAGTCACCATGTGCACACTTTTCTCTCAGGTCCGCTGTCACCAGGGCTTCAGGTCACAGGGTAATGACACAGATCAGAAACCGTGGCTACGCTCAGTGTGTGAACCTGTTGTCTCCTGACTTCCTCAGCTACAACTGTTAGGGTTCTGAGCACAAAGCTGAGAACAGCTGCTTTCAAACCATTGCTGTCCGAAGTATATCCACCTGCTGCCTTCCCCAGAGTCTAAGGTGATCCCCTAAGACCCTAGCTACTTGTACTAGTCTGTGAGTCATGGTACCAGCTCTGGTGTTTGTCTTCTTTCCTCTCTTTGTCTTTCCAGAGATTTTTGGCAGGCTAACCCTCTGTTCTTCCTGTAATAATCCACATGTTAGTTGGCAGAGCTAATCTGTCCCACCTGTGTTCCTTCTGCAAACCCAAATAAAAGAACAGCTCAGTGCCCAATGCCAGGGTCTACTTCACCCTGGGGAGGTGTCACATCTGTCACTTTGTAACGTTGGAGTACCTATGAAGACTCACTGGTATCAACTCTTTACCAGTTCAGGCCATGAGGAGGGATTGAAATCCCAGAGCTGTCTGATTTTTCGGTCTGCAAGGTAAACTGTGATTATTAGCCAAGAGATGGTCATGACTCACAGGATACAATTAGACTAATTCCTTGCTAAGTCCTATGATCCTACAATTGCAGCAAAACAGATGGACTGGCCGCAAAGAGACCAGAGCCACATGAAATGAGTAGTCAGTGTCACCTCTGCAAGAGATCCCTGCTGGGCATGGACATTTCCTGTTCCTGACGAGCTCAGATCCCCTTATGGTGCCAGTGTATGTTTGTAAATTCAGTGTGAGGTTCCTACTTGACTTCTAGGAGCAGATGAAATGTAATTTTATGAGTGCTACAGGCAGTGTAACGGGGGAGTTAGCATGAACAGGAACCCAAGCCTACCACTGTCTCATCTTTGTTTCTGATGCTTCACCAGGTTATTATACCTTAAGGTTTGGTGCCAGGAATCTCAGATGAGAGAGAACATTCAATGTGTGTCTTTCTGGGTCAGTGTTATTTTACTCAAGATGATATTCTCTAGATCCACCCACTTACTTTCAAACTTAATAATTTATTTTTCTTTACAGTTGGACGTATACAAACCACATTTTCATTATGCATTCATCAGTTGAAGAACATTTAGATGGTATTCATTTTCTAGATACTTTGAATAATGCTGCAATGAACATGGCTGAGCTAGTATCTGTAAAACAGAATGTCTAGTCCTCTGGGCATATGCTGGAGAGCGGTATAACTGGGTGATATGTTCCATGTGGTTTTGTTGTTGTTGTTGTTTTGTTTGTTTTTGGTTGTTTTTGTTTTTGTTTTTTTGTGGCTCTGAGGGTTTTCCACATGGATTTCCATACTGGCTTTACCAGTTTCCAATCCTGACAATTGTGAATGAGGTTTCTTTTCTCTTCATACCATCGATTGTCCTGTGTTGTATCATTGGTCTTGTCATTCTGACTGGGACAAGATGAACCTCAGAGCTGTTTTGATTTGCATTTCCCTAATTGCTAGGAACAATGAGACATTTCTTCGCCATTTTTATTTCTTCTTTTTAGAACTCTTTGTTCATGTGCTTACCCCAGTTTTGGAATCTCTGCTTTGTCTTTTTGACATTTTGTTTTGAGTTCTTCATATGTTCTGATGGGAATCCTCTGTCACATGTGCAGCTGGCAAGAATTCTCTCCCATTCTGTGGGTTTCTTTTCTACTCCATTGCTTGTTTCCTTAGCTGTACAGAAGACTTTTAGTTTTATGGACTCCTACTTGTCAACTGTTGGTCTCAATGCCTGGGCCAATGAGATCCTTTTCCAACAGTGTTGACCTACACTTATATCCCATAGGGCACCAGTTATTTTCTCTTCTAGAACTTTCAGTGCTTTGGATTTTACATTGAGGCATCTGGTTCATTGGCAGTTAGTTTTTGTGAAATATGTTAGAAACAAATCTAGCTTCAATCTTCTATGTTAGTTGAAGATTCTGCATTTTCTCCAGTGTTTTTTGTTTTGTTTTGTTTTGTTTGCATCCTTGTCAAATACTAAGTGGTAGAAGTTATGTGCATCCTTGTTTGGGTCTTCAATTTTGTTCTATTTACATACATGTCTGTTTTTGTGCCATACCATATTGTTTTTATTACTACGCTTCTTTAATATGTCTTAAGATCTGAAATGATACTATCACAGTTCTTTTCACTCACAGTTGTCTTGGCTATTCATATGAATTACAGAAGATCTTAGATAGCCTAGACAACCTTGGAAGTTTGGGGGTTTTTGTTTGTTTATTTTTATTACTATTTCTATCTTCTCATTTGTTACGTGTTTATTTAGGGAGTTGATCTCTTTCTGGCTTAATTTTGCTGGTTTGGCTGACTTTAGAAATACATTCATTTCTTTTAGATTTTCCAACTTAATGGAGTACAGGTTTTTAAGTATCTCCTTATAATATTCTGATTATCTTTGGTCTTCGTTGTAATGTTTCCATGTTCACTTCTGACTCTGTTAATTTGGGTGCTCTTTTCATTCTGGTTAGTTGAGTTTGTCAATTTTGTTTATCTTCTCAAAGAACTGATTCTTAGATGTGCTGCTTCTTTGGTTTATTTTCTTTATTTCTATTTCATTAATTTTCAGCCCTGATTGTCATTATTGCTTGCCCTCTAGTGGGTGTGATTTTGATTTGTAATTCCAACTTTACCATTACCGTTGCATCAAATAGCGATTATTTGTGTTCATTCTAATTTTTTAAAAGTATAAGCGTACAGAGTTCTAAAGTACCATGATAGAATTGCTTTTAATATACCCCAAAGGTGTGTTATGCTTGCATGTTCATTAAGTTCTAGGAAATATTTTATTTCTTTCTTGATTTCACCTTTGACCCATTCACTAGTCAGTGCTGAGTTGTTTAATATTCAAGACTTTGTGTATTTACCAGAGATTTGTTTACTGTCCGTTTTAAGTTTTATTGTGTTGTGGTCACATAGAATACACAGGATCATTTCAATCTTTTTTAATTTGTAAAGACTTGTGAAGACCCACGATGTGGTCTATTTTAAAGGAGCCCCCATATGCTCCTGAGTAGAATGTGTATTTGTTGGTGTTTTGGTGGAATATTTTGTAGACATCTGTTAGGTCTATTTGATACATGGTGTCACTTCATTTTGATTTTTTTCTGCTTATTTTTGTCCATATAACCTGCATATTGGAGAAAGTGGGGTATAGAATTCACTTCCCTTTAATAGATTGTTGTTAATATATGTCTTTAAATCCAGTAGTACACTTTTTTACTAAATTGCATGCACCAGAATTTGGTACATGTATGTTTAAGATAGTACGTCTTTTTGGTTAACCTGTTTCCCTGATTAGAATAAAGTATCCTTTATCGCTTGGTATGAGATTTGAGCATGTAAACTCCTTTTGTTACCTCTATGTCTTAAACGGACAGAGCAGATTGGGACACGACACAGGATTTGTAGAAGAGGCTGGGTCTAGAGTTTGGATATGGCTTAGATTGAACCAACAGTTGAGCACAGGAGGCTGGCCTGCTATCCAGGATATGTGTCCTGGTTTAAGCCTGAGTTTGAGGTTGAGTCTGGTTGTTGGGTAGACTGGGTGGAAAGAAGGATCGGACAGACTCAGCCAGCTAAACTATGACATGACATGCATAGGATTTGGCTTTGCAAAGAAATTGGAATGTGTGTGTGAAAGGCCTGGAGGTTAAGGGCAGGGGGTAAGGGTGGAGTATCCTGTTCAGAGCAGAGAGGCTGGGACCGTGTAAGCAATGGTGGTCAGACTAGGCCAGGGTACTGGGTAGGAGGTCTGGACTATATCTAAGGTACTGAGGAAGGTCCTTGGTGGTAAGAAACAGGTGAACTCACCTGGCTAGACCCTGGCCAGGATTTGCATGCTTTTTTTGGGTTTTTAATTAATTTTTATTGAGTCTATAAATTTTAAAATATTTACTATATTGAGTCTTCTGCTCCATGAACATAGGATTCTAGTTATTATTTTATGTGTATTTCTAAAAACGTTTTCAGAGTTTTCTCCATAGAAGACTTGCACATCTCTCGTTAGCCCTACTAGTAGGTAGGGCATGTATTATTACTGTCCCAAATGATGCATTTTTACATTTATGCATCAAGCCTGTCTTTGAGCATATATAGAAATACAGTGGGTACTTTCCCAATCATCTTATTTAAATTATTATTATACTTTCAAAAGGTGACTTTAATCTGTTTCAATGTACCAGCTCCCTTGGTTTTCTCTTTCAGAATTCTAAGCAACTTGCTTTAGTGAGACACCAATGAAGGTGGTTCATGGGTGGTTGGAAGCACAGCCATGCAGTAGCCAGACAGTAATGATTGAGGACTGGCTGGAGCTGCTAAGTGTTCTAGTCTCTGTCTATCTCTTTTTTGGGATAAAGTGAGTCTTCTCCTGGGTCTATCAGATGAAGATCCTACCAGTGTTTAGATCACCCCCGATGATTTATCATTTCCTTTTACCCAGGTCATAACTTCTCAAAAGACCTGAGGGGTCTCCTATTGCTTTTGAAATGTTCTATTTCTCTCAGGTTGCTGCTATTGGTAATGGTTGACATTCACTAACATTAGATTGTTACCCAATTTATTCTGTTAATATTGGATCACACATTCCTGTTCTACAGATGAAGGATGTAGAACTTGGATGGCTGTCCTGTGTTTGTACCAAACTATACTTGGCAGTATAGCTGATTGTCAACCCCAGGCTGGGTTGACTCCCGATCTCACATTTGCCCATTGACATATCTCCTCCTTTTCCTTCCCTTCCCCTCAACTTCCTCCCTTCCCTTATCCTCCCCTGCCCATTCTCCTCTTCCTCCTTTTTCTCCCCCAGATAAGAGTCTTAGAACACTGCGTCCATTATTCTTGACTCCAGGTTGTAAAAAGAACCTGGGATCTTTCCTTCGTGGAACAAGAGTGTTGTTCAAGGTATTTCACAACCAAGGGTTTTGCCAGGTGAAGAGGGCGAGCTAACAGGTGGCAGGCACCACTTTGGGAAGTAATGTTGGTAGCGAAGAGGTGGCCGAGAGATTAAGCAGCATTCTTGGTGACTTCCTCTCTGTAGGAGTGGAACTCCTTCACTCTCCATTCATGTCCCTTGGTCCTTAGAGTGTGCCCTTCATTGGGAAAGATAGTCTTTTCAAATATAATTTGTTAATTAAGTTAGCATGAGATCAAACTGGATTAGGTATTGGTATGGTTTGGGTGTGGATTGTACCCACAGGTAGTGGGCGCAGTTGGAGGCGGCAGAACTTGCATGAGTAGAGCCTTATGGGAAAACCTCAGGTTGAATACCTTAAAAGAAGACTGCGGTAACCCAACCTGTTCACTCTCTCTCTCTCTCTCTCTCTCTCTCTCTCTCTCTCGCTCTCGCTCTCGCTCTCGCTCTCGCTCTCCCTCTCCCTCTCCCTCTCCCTCTCCCTCTCCCTCTCCCTTTCTCCCTCTCTCCCTCTCTCTCTCTTGCTCTCTCTCTCCCTCTCTCTCTTGCTCTCTCTCTCTCTTGCTCTCGCTCTCTCCCCCCCCTCTTTCTCTCTCATTCTCTCTCGCTCTCTCGCTCTCTCGCTCTCTCTGTGTATGTGTGTGTCTCTCTGTGTGTGTCTGTGTCTCTGTGTGTGTCCATGTGTGTCCTGGCTAGTGAGATGTATTCGGTTTGTCCCATGAGTACTCCTCACCATTACCATCTGGCACCCTCACCAAAGCCCCCAACAGTGGAGCTGTCCAGTCTTAGGCTAGAATATACAAAGCAAGAACCAAAGTAAGCTTCCCCTCTTTACAAAGTAAGTTCCCAGGAACTTCGTTCTAGGATGACTAATGTGGGCTAAACTAATAAACTGGCTAAATCTAGTAACTGGTGGTCAGAAGGAAAGATTCAGAGACACAAGGTCAAGAAGTCCTTGTGCCACACAGCAGAGGTTTTCTGAGCAAAAGTAATGCCAGACAGTGCCATATGCTGGATGAGAGAGAAAAAAAGCTCTTTCTTTGGAGAATTAAGAGAGAGGGTAGCTCTATCAGCATCTTCATCCCTGAGTTCCAGCCTCGAGCACTGCTGGGGCGGGGTGGGGGTGGGAGGGACTCATGGTTGTTTTGTATTAAGCTACATGTTTGTGGTGACTTTTGTGACTTTTTAAAGGAGTGTCATGTTGTTTTTTTTTTAAAGTTATTTTGTGTGTATGAGGCTTTTTTTCTTTGTCTGCACATATGTGTGTATATAATGTGCATACTTGGTGCCCATGGTGGTCAGAAGAAGGTGGTGGATCCCCTGGCACTGGAGTTACAGATGGTTGTGAACTGCTGTGTTATGCTGCAAACCTAGGTCCTCTGCAAGAACAAGTGTCCTTAACCACTGAACCATGTCTCCAGCCCCTATAGTAATTTGCTATAAGAACCAGGAGGAATCTCAAAACCTACTCCAGAAAGAGTGTTCCTCTTGGAATATTTGAAGTAACAATGGCTTGGATAATTTCTGTTACTTTTGCATGTCTGTCTTATACAACTAGTTTATGCTTTATGGTATGTGAAATGCAAATGAAACCATAAAACCAACCAATGGGACTGTATCTTCACTGTGTTTGGGCTGAGCTGTGAACAGCTCCTTAAAATGTGTCTAGCAAATTCTGACTGTACAAACTGGCTGCATGGATGAAGACATTTATAAATGAGGAACACAGAAGGCATGGGGAATGGCTATAGCTCTCTGTGGAAAGATTTCACGCTTTTCTCTGGAAGGCAGGCTTATTTTGCATAGATAAACCTGAATCCCTTTGAACTGGCGTCTGGGCCTCCCTGGGACTCTCTGTTCCCTTCACCAGTGAGAGAAAACAATTGATTCCTTAACTCATTGATGAGAGGATTAGACACCTGAACAGCTGGCATATCCCATGAGCACCTGCTGTCATAATTGTCATTACTTTGGCCCACTCCTTGAGTGAGGCACGTATTCTGTGCTATGCATGCATGTGTGGTATGAAAATGTCTAGATGTGAAGTGTGTATGTCAGATGTCTGTTGAAGTAGTTCCATGGGAGGGAGAAGGAAGTAAGGGAGAGTAATAGGTAGAAAAATGATGAAAGGGCATCATGTTTTGTGCATGATATTGTATAAGAATGAATGAATGAATGAATGAATGAATGAATGAATGAATACATGAATACATGAATGAATGCATGAATGAAATGTCTGTTGTTAGATAAGCCCCCAAGGGCATGCTCATCCCTTGAAAATTGCTGGATTTAGCTCAAGTAATATATCAAACTTTCTAAGCAGTCCTCCTCTCGGAGTGAAGCATCGAAAAATTAAGTCACTTAGTCACACATTTTAAATCTCTTTCACATTGTCCTCACTCATCCCAGGATTGTCAGCAAAGCTGCTACTGGGCCTAGGTGTAGACAGCTTTCTAAACGGACTGAAGAGTCCCCGGGTCCTGGCTTAACAGATCTGGTATTAGATGTCTTCCAGTTTGTGCTACTGTGCTCAATAAATCATCTGCCCTGGAGGAAACAGAAAGGGAAACAATGAAAGAGAGAGGAGAAGGGGCATCAATCTCCACTAATAACAATCCCGGGAACTTCTCTCCCAGGGAGAAGTGAGCAAGACCGTGAACGGAAGTGTTGGTGGACACAGGCTGTTTGTCCCGAGATCTGCTTGACAGCTTTCCCAGCACTGAGCTATGTCCCCAGGAATGTGCTTCCAAGATGATTGTGAAGGCACAGCGGCGAGTCTGCCCACGGACGGCAGCAGCTCCAGGTACTTTGGAAGCAGATGTTGGCAGACAGTTCCTCTGCAGAGCCTGGTCTTCCGCCAGTTTCCTAAGCTTCACCAGATTCTATAAGCAAGGCAAAGAGGCTTCAAGGACTGTACTTGGTTGATTGTATATCCAGACACACACAAAGGCAAGAGGCACTGCTAAGACACTTTATGGCTCTGTAAAGCCATCATTTTGCCTAGTATGTTGAACAGTTTGGTTGAAAGGCTGGGAGGAAAGCAAAGCCAGGAATCCCTTAAACAAGGCAGTGTGGGTGTTGAAACTAGATCTGATTCCAGGGCCTGTGTTCCTCCTACAACAGTGTGCTGCCCTGGAGGTGGCAGGTAACTCAGAGCTGGGCAATCTACTCCCAGAGAGCCTGCTTGCCAGTACTTGCCTCCAGGTACAGAGACCTCAGGCCACTCTGAATGCCTTGCCTTTCACAGATATTCCTTGGGGGCAAGTTAGTCTTTTCACTTGCTCTCTTTCCCTGTAGCCTACACAAGTCTAAAAACCCCTAACTAAACTGGAGGGGTCTGCTACAAGTTCCTAAACGCTCCTCACTGCTGAACCACCTCTCCAGGCCCTCAGTGGGGTTTTGCAGAGAATAAGCAGAGCAGGTTTCTGGGACAGATGGGTCACCACACTCTCTTTTGGTTCAAATTGCTCAACAAATTTGCAGTAATTTCAGGAACAAACACTACAGGGAATGTGAAAGTCATAATTACTATTTTTACTGGCTGATTGATTATGACCAATAGCAGGAGGAGGCATCTTTTATAGAAAGAAACAGACCAGGTGACAGCCACAGTCTCCATCTAAAAGAACTCAAAGATGCTCTTCTGCAGATTAAAGGGAGGTACTGCTAAAAGCCAGAGAACTGAGAGTCTGATGTGATATTGAGAGGTTCTTTTGAGTTTTGTTTGTTTGCTTGTTTGGCTTGTGCGTATGCATATGGGCCACGGAATACAGATGTGTGGGGGCCACAGAAGAACTTTTTTGGAGTTAGTTCTTGCCTTCCACTTTATTCTGAGGCAAGCTCTCTGTTGTTTAGGCTGCTGCACTTTACACTCCATCTAGAATGAACTTGTCAGTTTTACACAACTAGTATTTTCACCCACTGTCTTGGTTAGGGTTACTATTGCTATGATGAAACACCATGACCAAAAGCAACATGGGGAGAAAAGGATTTAGTTTACACATAGTTTATATCACAGTCTATCACTAAGGGAAATCAGGGCAGGAGCTCAAGCAGGACAGGAACCTGGAGGCAGGAGCTGATACAGAGGCCATGCAAGGGTGCTGTTTACTGGCTTGCTCCTCTTGGCTTTGCTTAACATGCTTTCTTATAGATCTACTCCAGTTCCACCAGCCCAGGGATGACATCACTCACAATGGGCTGGACCCTCCCCTATTAATCACTAACTGAGAAAATTTGTGACAGCCAGATCTGATGGAGGTACTTCCTCATTTGAGGTTCCCTCCTTTCAAATAACTCTAACTTCTGTCAAGTTGACATAAAGTACCCAGCACACTCACTGAGCCATCTCCCAACCCATGTTTTTGCTTTGAGATAGTCTTTCTATGTAGTCAAAGCTGGTCTTGAACTCCTTAATCAGACCCCTTAATGCTGCCATCATAGGTGTCTGCTACCACACATGACAGGCTTTTCCATTTTTTTTCCAAAGACTGACCACAGGACTCTATAGCTCTGAGTTCCAGAAGAGGTCTTTTCAAACAAGTGTCATGTTTCCTCCTGAGAAAAAGAAAGTAACAATGTGAATGTCTAGAAATTATTCATGTTTGATAGTTAAAAATTGGTGAACTCATACAGATACACACAGGCAGTCATATACAGTTGTGTAGATGTTGACAGTAAAATGAGTGAAACATTTATACAATGAAAATATTATTTTAAATAACAAAAATAGCACCATTAGCACCACTGTTAGTAATAACGAACCTCAGAAGCAAACAAGAGTCTGGATACAAACACGAGCCTGGTAGAAATACTTACCAGGACTTCTGAATGTGTAATAACTACTCTGAAAATGAATGCAACAAACTTGAAGGAACTGGAAGAAAGAGAAATGAGCAGAGAGTCCAGACAGAACTCATCAATCAGCAATAGGTTTGACCATGGCAGCCTTCCAGCCAATCAGAGAAGGCAATCCTTCTCATCAGGTATCCAAGGAACTTTCAGTGAGATGGACCTGCTTCTCGGGTCATACAATAAACATTTAAGGTAGATTAAGATGTGCTGTCTTCTCAGTTCTTTATGGAACCAGGCTGGATGTTAATAACAGTAGGACACAGGGAAATCTCAGAAATTAACCACAAAATAACCCCTGGACAGATATATAGTCCGAAAGGAAATTAAACAAAACATAAATAAGTCAAATGAGAAGGCAAACGATCAAAACATGAGAGTGCTAAAGTATAGTTTTCTGGCTCAAGATTGCTACTTTGGGGGGGTGCCCTCAGGCCACCACTGTAACACTAAACTGGGGTGAACTGAAGTAAAATGGAGCAAAGGAAGGAAGAGTCAAGAGACCAGAGGAAGAAAGATCAGAAAGAACGCAAATCCATAGATTCAAAACAAAAAAAATACAATAGGAAAAAAATCCAACTCACAAAAACATGGCTTTTCAGACAAGCTAACAAAACAGACCAAGCTTTGTCAAAGCTGACAAAGAAGTTAGGGATAAGAAACAAGTCATGAACACCAAGAAAGAAGCAGGACTATCAGTGTAGATATTGACACCGTTGAAAAGAATGATGTGGAAACATTGGGCAACTTTTCATTCATTAACGCCACAAAGAAATGAGCCCATTCATTCCTCTAAAGACACAACCAACAAAATGTAACAAAGAGGAAATAGCTCAACAGCCTATAGCCAAGTGTGGTAGTTTGAATGAGACAGGACCCTTTAGGCTCATATATTTGAAAGCTTGGTCCCCAGTTGGTTGAACTGTTTGGGGAGGATTAGGAGGTATGGCCTTGAAGGACAAGGTGTGTCACTGGATGAGCTTTAAAGTTTCAAGCCCATACCATTCTCAGTATTAATCGGCCTTGTGCTTGTGAATCAAGACGTGAGCTCTCAGCTACTGCTCCAGAGTCTGTCTCTTGCCATGTTCCCACCATGATGGTCATGGACTCTTAACCCTTTAAAACTGTCAGAGTCAAATCAACTCCTTTTAGAGTTTGCCTTGGTCATGGTATCTTATCCCAACAACAGAAAAGTAACCAAGACACCAGGAAAGGAATTGAATTTGTAATTTTCCAAAAGAAACATCTAGATCCATATTAATTCTTTGGTGAATTCCACCTGAGATTTAAAGATGAACAAACACATATCAATTTCACATAATTTTCAAAGGAGAAATCACATTCCAGTTTATCTCATAAAGCAAGAATTATACTGGTTTGTAAAACCAAGATGCAGTTAAGCATTCAAAATCTATTATAAAAGATAGAAAATTACAGATCATTACCTCTTAAGAACATTGATGAAACATTTCTCTTCAACTAAATATTCATGAAATGGGTCAGTAATGTCCAAACAATTATAAACCATTGAATAACTGGTATTCATTTCAGGTATCCAATGTTAGTTTAATATTTGAAAGTCCAATTCTACCAATTGCTGCAAAAAGGAGGAGAAGGAGAGGATAGGAGGAGGAAGAGGAGAGATAGAAGGGTAGAGAAAACATTTCTGACAATGAAAATTTGAGAGAGGAACAGAAAAGCATTTCTGACAAAAAAAAAAAAAGTGAAATTCTACCAGAAAACAAGTGTGGCTTTGTTTGGCCCTGTTCAGCCCTGGAAAAGACTGAGAAATTCTTCAGTGCCTTACCTTAAAGAAAGAATGTGAGCTAGCATATGGACATGATAAAGAACACAGAGAGGACATTTGATAGCATAGCATACAGACCTGGTGAAGAACAGAGAAAAACCACTGGCTCATAAGGTCAGGATGGACATCACTTACTTGTTATGTAGCCAGTAAGTGAGATTCACATTGTTTTCATTAGGATCTTTAATTTCTTTATTAACACACAAAGCATTGGATTTCATTATGACATTTCCCACACAAAATGTGTTTGTAATGATTCTCCTAACCTCTCTTCTCCGAGAACCCATTCCCCTTGTACCCTGTGACCCCCAGGAACCTCCTTTTTGCTTTCATGTCACATGTGTCCTTTGCCCTCTCCTCCCTTCCTCAACACACTTCTTCCTCTCTGGTCTCCTCTCTGATGTCACAGCCCATATCTACTTTCACACCTACCTCTGCATACACAGAAACATTAAAAGTTAATATCTACCTATGAGAGATGACATGAAGAAAATCATATCTTTTGGTAACAAATTGCAAGAAATGAACCCTAAGAGACATTGTATATAGGCGTGTGTGTGTGTGTGTATGCATATTTGAACAATGCATGTGTATATTACACATATTATACATATTATAAAAAAAGAAAATTAACATATTTCAGGACAAGTAGTGACTATGGCACATTGAAATCCTTGCAATTATTTGAACTAACTCTCTTGCCTTAAAAAACTTCTTTTAAAGCCTTTTGTCATGAGCTTACAAATAAAATCATCACACAGTTAGATTTAATAAAGCAGACACTTAAGCAGGCACTTGTCTAGTTCCATCATTCTTAACTTATGATACTCTGGAAGAGTAACTGGCAGCTCATCATTCTCAGAGACTAGTTTATGAGAGGAAAGAGCACTGCTTGAAGACAGGGGGCAGACCAGTCTTCATTTGTGATCTTGCATGAAGACGGTGCTTGCTCTGACTCCATGCACAAGTTAGCTGTGGGCATGGGTGTGGCTACTTATACAACAGATGTATATTAAGTTATGCCCATGCTACATGCAAGTTCAGCATAATCACAACATTAACTGGCATCACAAATATGCACAAGTATGGCCTTTATTGAAAACTGTCTAAAATTCTTCTAAAATTTTAAGGAAAACACACAGAATTAAGCCTCATGTTCATTTCAGAAAATGTGGTAGATACTCATCAATATTTAATAATAAAATCTGCTTAGTCTCAGGATGTAGAAGCCTGGGGAGACTACCCATGCTATTTACAAAAGCTTGTCATAAAAGTGAGACCATGTGCTATTTTTTTCTTCATGTATTTCCTCAAGTCCAACAGTACAGAATCCTTCCAGGGCTGTACATTACAATGGCATACTCATGAACTTCCTTCTCATCCTGGCATCTGCCAAACAGTCAAGTTTTAAAGAAGAAGAGAGAAGAAGACATCTCAAGAATATCACTAACAGGAATGTCAAATTAGTGCCCAACACATTTCTGTGTCCTTTTTTCATGGTGTATTTTTAAATTTTCACAACTTGGCAAGGCAGGTCTTCTGCTCCATGGCTTCTGCATCCATGAGTTCTACCAACCACAATTCAAAAGCATTTTTAAAAATTTGTTCCTCAGGGCCTGGGGAGATGGCTGAGTGGTTAAAAGCACTGTCTGCTACTGCAGAAGACCTGGTTTTGATTCCCAGGAGCTACATGGCAGCTCAGCCTTTTATAAGTCTATCTCCAAGAGCTCTGATGCTTTCTTCTGGCCTCTGTAGGTACTATACGTACATGGTACACTTATATTCATAAACACACATTCACATAGCTAACAATAAATATTTAATGTATGCCTTTACTGACTATAAAGAGGATCTTCTTATCCTGTTTCTTAAACCGTATGGCCTATCAATTATTTATACATCATTTATATTGAACTAAGTGCTATAACTAAGTAATAGATGATTTCTAGTATAGAGCAGTGTGGACACAGAAAGTTCTAGAGACCAATGCTGACAACCAGGGCCACTGGCAAAGAAGTTCCAAGTCCCGCCATCATGCTCTGAGCCCGGATTTGCTACAGGGTTTCTCAAATGTTTAAGTTGACATCTATTTATTTCATTCAAGCAAGGAGTATCTAATCCAGATTTGAGACATTACTGGCACAAGAAAGAAGACAACAGTGGCGATATTTTAAAAGCTTTGGGGGAGTCATAAAAACAAGCTCACAGATGTTACACAGATGTAATGAGAAAGGAATATTTGACATCTTGAGGAAAATCCAGTAAAAGAGAAAATAACCACACAAAAAAAAGAGAAAGTAGTATACAGATTCTATCTCACAGAGTGGGTTTTAAATCCAATCAAAAAGTGTTTGGCTGCTCCCATAACATTTGTGCCACTGTTGAGCTGGTATATCTTGCAGGAAGATCATTGTCATAGGTCATAGTATTTGAATATTGACGATTATTTGTCTCTTCTGCTAGATTATTTGTCTCTGTCAGTAGGCATGAAGCTTCTAGCACTATGTTTAAAGACACTGCCTATGTCATCTAACAAGGAGAACGTGAACTGGAGGACATATGTAAGTGATGTCTTTAAGAACAGAGCCTCACCTTCAGGTAAGGTAAACAACAGCTTTGGCAATAGCCTATGACGTCTGAGGGCATCTATGTCCCTTTGGCCAATGACTCAACAATATGCGACCCATTCCTGCCACTGGGGGTTTACTTGGTTGTATAAGGTGTCTAGTTGGGACACTGTCTTCCTCATCATATGGTGACTCCACTTAAATTCCATATATATGTATTTTAGGAAGCTTCTACAGTAGTAGATTTTCATATGGCTTCGTAAAAGTCTCTTGTGTTAGTTGCTCTTCCCCATATTCCCTCGTTCACCATGCCCTCATGCTCATCTCCTGCAGATGGCAGTTACCCAGAGACACACAACTAGACAATGTTCAGAGAGTGAGAGACTTTGGAGCACTCAGTCCTAAGTGAGATGTCTTCATCAACAACCTCCTCCCTCAGGGTTCAGGGATTTATGAGGAAGAGGGGGTGGAAAGATTTTAAGAGCCAGAGGTATTGCATGACTCAAAGGAAACTGTTTTTTTAGACACAGCAGGACTGATACACACATGAACTCACAGAGACTTTGGCAGCATAGTCATAGTTTCAAGATCTGTACAAGTTCAAAGCAGAAAAATCCCAGCACAAAGGAGTAGAAGTGGACAGAAAGTGTCCCCCCTAACTAAGAAGCTATTTTCAGTTGATAGGTTTCGGGAAAGGAAAAATCAGTTTTGTTAATGGGGTATGCTACTGGGTATATCAGCTACACAGCAGGGAAAATCTCATGCCTAGGAGGGGTTGGCCAACATGGAACAGACTCATGCTTTAGTGTAACTTTTGTTCTGTTTTGTTTTATTTTTATCTAGTTGGTTTTGCTTGTTTTGACCTTCCTTCTTTGTTTTATGTTATATAGGGAGAGGAAGAGGGGAGGAAGAGAAAGGGATTCGTGGGGAGAGAGAAAGGGAGAGAGATACATGAAGTTACATGAAGTTGGGTGGGGTAGAAAGGTATAGAGGCTCTGGGAAGTGTTGGAGGAGAGAAAACATATGATCAAAATAAATTGTAATTTTTTAAAAATAAAACACATTAAAATATATAACACAGTGGGATAGGAGAATGTGTAAGAATATGTGTAGGTAACGTGTAAACATTTGCCACATCACTGCATTATATGAGGGGCTTGAGCAGTGAGAGCTTTGGCATTCACAGGGGACCCTGAAAGCATCCCTAGAAAATATGGCTGGGTGACAGTATTGTGATCATTCCAGTTTTACAGACAAGAAACACACTGATTTACCCAGTGTCATAATCAGAGAGGGGGAAAAGCTGTATTAGGATCTTAAGAGAATTCAGAAGCCCAGACTCTTCATTGGTAAGGACAGTGTGAATTTCCCTTCCAGGACCCCACAGAATGAAAAATCCAATAAGACTTCTCAGGAGGAAGGTGAACTAGGGCATCCTTGGTATTCATAGAGTTGAGCTGAGATATTAATCCAGAATTTTGTAGAAATCTTAGGATCAGCTAGTATCCTGATGGTAACAGCCAACCAGTGCCTGAGAATGCAGCTAAAACTGTGTGCACAAGCCGCACATGGCCATGCTGTGCAGCCATCCAGGCATGCCCATGCTTCTGCTCCATAAGAAGACCCAGGAAAGCAAGTGCGAGGGCCACCGAGCACCTTCCTACTGCGCTGGCTTTGGATCAGCCCGCCATTGCTGTTTATTCTCTTGCTTTATGTTTGCCAAAAGTTCGAGAGGAACAAGAACTGGATGTGACGAAACAAAGAAGTGATTAAGAGATGGGAAGTCAGTGGGAAATTTTGTGGCAAAATATTAACACCAGCCCTGAAGGAAAACTGCTCTGTAGACTTATGGGGATTATAAGAGAGACAAGATTGATTGATTCATCCCCAAAAGTAGTGGCATGGATCTGGGATTAATCCAACTTTCAGATAACTCTGGGGAAGTTATCAGACACTCCACACAGCAGCCTTGACATAGAGGTGTCTGGATTAGTCAAGTGTTAACTGGGGTTCAAAGGCATTGTGTGTCTGCTGAAGGAGTGGGAAGATGCTGGCTACTGACCGATTCCTCTGCTCAGGCTGATGTCACCCAGAGAAATGAGACATGGGTCAGAAGTTGGGAAATCAGATGGATCTGAGATAGGCACTTGTATTTCTAGAGAGTGCAGCCGGTGACATGAGGGCACATGGGACTGATAAATAAAGTCTGCATCTGTTACAGCTGCGTCAACAAAGTGCCTTAAACTAGGTCAACTGTCCACAAGTGTCCTGTCGTCTGCAGTTTGGGAGACTGGGAAACCCCATATGAAAGTGCCAGAAGATTTACTAGCAAGGTAATGGTTTATTCCTCATGGATGGTGCTACCTATTTGGGTATCTTTGCATGGTGGAAAGGCCAAAATGCAACAAACAAGCTTGCTCAGGCTTCAGGTTTTGCCTATAAGGACACTGACCTGGTTTCATTTCTGCCATGTGATAAGATCCTCTGATAGGAAAAAAGGCAACTTGGGAGGGAAAAGTGTTTATTTCTGCTTTTAATTCCAGGTTATAGCCCATCGATTTGGAGAAGTCTATGCAG
Source organism: Grammomys surdaster (assembly GCF_004785775.1). Taxonomy (NCBI): domain Eukaryota; kingdom Metazoa; phylum Chordata; class Mammalia; order Rodentia; family Muridae; genus Grammomys; species Grammomys surdaster. Next base: position 2,236,966 of record NW_021620771.1, on the reverse strand, counting down.
GAAGTTCAAACAGCTGGTCACATCACAGCTACAGTCAAGAGCTGCAAGAAATGAATGCACATGTGCTCCCTTGCACAGTTGGTTCTGCTCAGTTTTGGATCTTTCTACTTTTTGTTTTGTTTTCTTTTTGTTGTTGTTGTTGTTGTTGTTGTTTTGTTTTGTTTGTTTCTCGAGACAGGGTTTCTCTGTGTAGCCTTGGCTGTCCTGGAACTCACTCTGTAGACCAGGCTGGCCTCGAACTCAGAAATCTGCCTGCCTCTGCTGCCCATGTGCTGGGATTAAAGGTGTGTGCCACTACTGCCCGGCGGGAATCTTTCTACTCTTTATACAGTTTTACATCATCTTCCTGGGGAATGGTGTTGCCAAGAGTGGGCTGGGTCTTCCCACATCCTTTAAAAGACAATCTCCCACAGAAATGCCTTCAAAACAAACCAATATAGTCACTCATTGAGACTATATTTACAGGTAATTTTAAGCTGTGTCAAGTTGATAGAGCTATCCACCACAGATTCTAATCCTTACCAGAGCCTTCCTCTCATGATCTGGTTACCACCTGTCGTAACTAATCTTGTGAAGTTGATCAGATTTTGAATCTGGTAGCATCTGTGTGGACATTTCTACAGATGGTTAGCTGAGGTGGGACAAACCACCCTGAATATGGCTAACACCAATTTGTGGGTTATGAGTTCAGCCAGAATCAAAGGGAATAAAGCAGAAAGCCAATCTGCTACTTTCTACCAATGTGTGAGCAAGTCCTCCATGTCTCACTGTCACTGACTGAATCCTCTGAGAAATGAGGTAAAATAAGCATTCATTTCCTTGCATGGTTTCTGTGACATATGTTAGTCATAGCATTGAGAAGGTAACTACCTCACCCCTTAGATACCTCCTCTCCTAATACTACCACATGGCGCGGGGTTAAGATCTCAATATATAAACTTGGGGCAAGAGGATCACAACACTGTACCCAGACTACAGATCCCGTTGCAATCGAGTAGAGAATCTCCATAGAAACGTCTCCAAGGTAGGGAGACTACATGTGTGCTCAAACATAATAAGAAGACTGAGGTAAGTCTAGATTCAACTAAGATAGGATCTTAGAGGGGATCGAGTGGGAGGAAAGACAAGGCTTGGGGCAGACAGGGAGGGTCAGTGTGAGGCTCAGGTATGAACTGGTCTTGGGGTTTCTGAGGATTGCCTTAGATATACACATAGCTTAGAGTTGCCAAAATGCCTTGCTCTGACTTTGAAGCTACTTATTTTAAATGAGACTGCTATGATCTGATTCCAGAATATCACTCACGAAAAGAAAACTCACACTCAGCAACCATCACCCCGTGGTCACTCACATCCATTTCTATCCTTGGCAACAAGTCACTCCTGCTCTGTCTGGATGCTTAATGAATTTGGGTATTCTGTATATTTTATGCCAAAGGAAGTAAACATGCGTATACACACACACACAAGACAGAGAGAGAGGGGGAGAGAGAGAGAGAGAGAGAGAGAGAGAGAGAGAGAGAGAGAGA
>NW_021620771.1:2191085-2235430 GCF_004785775.1 Grammomys surdaster | reverse complement strand
GAGAGAGAGAGAGAGAGAGAGAGAGAGAGAGAGAGAGAGAGAGAATTCTTTGTGTTTTTATTTTTGTTTTCACATATCATTAGAGCTTACTCATGCTGTATTGTGTATGAATGTTTATTCCTTTGTATTGTCAAAAAACAGTCTACTGTGTAACCATACCACATTCTGTTCCACAATTCAACAACTGATGCATGGTTAAGTTGTTTCCTTTGTTGTTGTTATGAGCAATCGTGTTGAAAATGTTCCTGTACAAATTTTTGTGTGGACATACTTTTAACTGTGTTGAATCGCTGGGCCTTATTGGGGCTGTACTGTAACTGTGTGAAAAGTGGTCAAACCTGTTTTTCCAGCGTGGTTGTACCATTTTCCATTCCTACCAACAAGGGATGGGGACTCTAACATCCCTACATGCTTGTCAACATATTTTGTTTACAAAGTACTATAGTTGCTTCCCTGAGCATGAAGTACATTTGCATTTATCTAATCAGCTGACCCACCATCCATGGACTCATGGACTGCTTGTGTGTCTTTGGATAAGACTGTATTTAATTTTTTCCCCAGTTTTGTGTTATTTGGACTCTAGGCTCCTCATAGAGATTCACGGGCTTTGTTTTTTACTATAGACATTCTCTTTTCACTTTCTTGATAATGTCATTTTGCCACAGTAGTATTGGAGGACAAACCATTAGATAGAAAGCACATTTCTTTCTGGGCAAGAGAACAGAATCTCTTTGGCCTAGGTAGAGACCTAACATTCCAAGCAACTCAAAACACGTAACTTAATACAACCCCCTTAGCAAGGCAGAGTCGCCTAATGCCATGATAATGAGATAGGGGGATAATTCATCCTCCAATGAGATAATGCACTGTTCCTTCCCAGAAATACAGCGCCAGTGCTGGCACTTACAGAGTTAGAGCTATGTTAAGTGTCACTCATTCTCGAAATCCTCTCCCATCCCCTACCATGTGGCTGTTTATCTGCCTTGTGGCTGACCTCCATGCTGGCTTAGCTTTTTTTTCTTTCTTCTTCATCTCCCCTCACAAGGCAACTGCAGAGGTTCACAATTGTAGCCCATGAGTTTTCTTCCTAAACTCTAGCCAATGACCTCAAGCTTTCTTCTGAGTTCATTCATAAAGTTTATTGTTATTCACAAGACTAAGAGCTCTGAGAGGGAACCCCAGTTCCACAGTTAGCATGATGATATAACATGATTTCACTCCCAGCTGGCATGACCTTGTTTTCAGTAGCAAGCTTGTTGCATGGACTTTAAATTTTGACTATTAAGACCAATTTGACTATTTCATTGTGTACATGCTTTGATGTCATGCAGAAAGAATCCAAAATCATTATGAGTTACTTTGTTTTTTCATCTGACTAAATGATATTAAAGTCCGACCATTTTGACCCATTTATCTATGAACAGGCAGAACACAGCCTCATCATTTTGCAAGTGGGCAGTCAGTGGTTTAAGAACCATGCCTGAAGAACCTTCTATTTTAACATTGAGCGATAATGAATCAGTTGAGCTTAAGTGTGAAGATTTGTGTGTGGACTTAAGTCTGCATGCCAGGACTCCACCGTCAGGATGACTCTAACTTTGCTGTGTTTTGCAAGTCCTCCAACCTGCTTTGCTTCTCAAAGTTGTTTCAACTTTTTAGGTTTCCTCATATTCTCTATAAATTTTAGAACTAGTTTACCTGTTTTTTAACATAGGTCAAGTTTGATAAGGATAGTATCAAAACGTTGGTTGGTTGGGAAGCCTTGATTAACATGGGAAGCCTTTCGTTCCTAACAGTGTTAAGCCATTCCATCCCTGAACATCAAGGGTTTCGATTTAGATTTTTCTTTACTTTGTTTAGATGATGTTGAAGTTTTCAGTGTACATGTTGTGTATCTCTTTTGCTAAATTATTGGCTTTTCAAATGTTATCTTAAGGGAAATGTTATCTTAAGGGAAATGTTCAAGTTCACATCCACACTGTTTATCACTAATGTGTAATGACATAATTGACCTTTGTGTGTTGATCTTGTATCCAGAATGTCCTCTGAATTCATTTCTAATATTTTTTAGCAGTGTTTAATGGACTCTTTGGGGCTTTTTTTTTTCTAAAATGTAACATCTTTTGAACACTTTCATTCATATTGTGTACAAATTTGTATTGAATTGTGATTTGTATTCACATCCTCGCTCTCCCAGAGTGCCTCCCACATCTGCTGACCCCCTCCTTGTCCCCTTAGCCCCTCCCACTGAATGCCTTATTAATGTATAAGTTTATGACATGTGCAAAGAGAAATCTTTCTGACTCTCCCCTTGCATCTGGCTCCCCTTTGTCTCTCTTTACTGCTAATTTCTGCTATGAATCTTGACTACAATGTTGACTGGAAACAAGTGCAGACATCCTGACATTGTTCCTCGTTTTAAGGGGGAAGGCATTCATTAGTTCATCCCACAATGGTACTGTGGCTTTCCTGGGGATGTCTTCTATCAAGCTTCAGAGCTGACTTTTTCTGTGGTTTTTCACAACTGCTTAGTTTCATTTTCTAGCCTTTGCATACACAAAGAGCTGTTTATGTCACTGAAGTCCTAGAGGAAAACTGGGAACATTCTGGTTACTTAACTGGGTACATCCTGTCTATATAATATAATTAAACCAAAATAATGATTCCTAGCATTTACTAGATTCATATGTTTTCTTTGAAACCTACTGGTGTAGCTTAAGTAATTTAGACCATGTATCAGAAAACAACTTTTTCTTTGACAAAATTATTTTGCCTGCATCAGCATTTACTCTACAGTATGTAGGAAAATTGCATCTGCTTTGCTATGTAATCAGATGTGTGGACGTTTCATAAGAAGAGTTCATTTGAAAATCTGTGAGCACTGTGCATCTCTGAAAATGGCAATGTTTATGCTAAAGATGTACCAGGCAGAGGATGCAGAGGCCGTTTCGCCTTCTTCACCTTGGCCAGATGAGCTGTGGCTGTTCTCTGGGTATCTGACCTCATGCTTTGATGCAAATACACATTCCCATTGTATCTGTGAACTGGTAAACAGCATCTTGTAAGATGCATGCTTAGAGTGGGTGACACCGTGGGGCAGACGGAAGCACATAAGACAATAGATCCTAGTTGGAGGAGCTGGAGATGTGAGGGCCACAGGTTACTTACCTTCATGTCAATCATGGAGTAATGAGACACTCACTGAAGCTCAGAGAACCGTGGTCCATCCTTCATTGAGTGCAACATCTTCCAAAGAAGTGTGTGTTAAAACAGAAACACTTTTGTCGCTTAGGGTGACACAGAGGAAGAGTGGTAGGAAGCTTGTGCCTGCTGTTCCCAGCAGGAAGCTTTACACTGCTCACTCTGCCAAGGCGGCTGGACTCCAACCACTCCAAGTTCACCAACTTTCTTAAACTCGGTATTTACTGGAATAAAAACTCTGTTTTGGAGGGTGATTAACCATGATGGGACCCAAATGTAGCCTTCTCTACTCAGCAATTAAATGATGAGATGATAAGCTCATTATAATTGAAGAACTATTTGAAAGAGGAAATTTGGAAGTTAGTGGGGCATGTCACCATGATTACAACACTCACAGCTGCCTCATTTAAAAAGATGGAGCCAGAAATCTTGTAAAAATCAGTGACCGAGAGCAAAGTGACTGCACATACTGGCACAGTAACAGCCAAGAGCTTCTGAGACTAGAAAGGCTTGCTTTTCCTAAGTGACCACTATTGGCTGCATGAGGAGGGAGCCAGTGATGTCCCCTGCAGGATGGAATGCTGTTATCACCCAGGACCTCACAGGACATAACCTGAGCAAGAGCATAGCGTGTCTATAAGTATATCACTGAGGAGAAGCAAACTTCCAAACTCACTCTATTTCAAGCAATCTGACATAGTGAAGTAATTTCTTTCCTGAATCTATGACTTCGTCTGCTACTGTATATAGACCAGGGGACTGGCTCCCGAGATAATGTTTGGGAGGATGCAACTAAAAAAGAAAACAGCTGATGTATGTGGCCTGTGAAATAAAAAGGAATGTAGGTGGCATAGATGGTGTGTTTGTGAAGAAGGGAGCAAAGGGGAGCCTCATGATTCATTTCTGAAGAACTTTTCAGTAAGAAATGCACAGAAGCGCAGGCAGCTGCATACTCTGAGCAATAAGTTGGTACCAACTGAATAATCCTTGCTCACTACCCAATGAGCATCTTCTCTTTCCACATCCTCTCATCGTGTTGAGCTTGCCAGGCCTCTTCTTCCTTTGGAGGTGATGTTCTGAAGAGCTTCATCTTCACCTACACCTCAAATAGACCATGTCTTCGAGGATCAGCAAATAAAGAATAAGTCAGAGGTCCTGAAGTAAAATGAATAAGGACAGTGTGTGTAGGAGGTGTAGCTGGCCAGAGGGACCAAGGCTGACTGACAGAGACAGGGCTGGTGGGAAAGCCCCAGGTGATAGATGGAGCTGGTGATGGGAGACAGGAGGAAAGGCTGAGGCTGTAGGAAAACGAGCCGTCAAGTGCCTGGGGAGGAACAGTTTAAGACATGTCTCGAGAAGGAAGAAATCGGTGGGAAGACAGTCCATAGGGCAGGGGAGTCTATACAAGCGTGCCCTTTTCTTTACCATCATTAAAACAACGAGGATAGAGAAGTGACTCAGAACAAGGCTGGGAAGCTGGGAAACCTGGTGCCAGTTACTTCATGACTGAGTGAGTGCAGAAATACCAAATGTTGCTCAAATTTCTGAGGTATCAAAAATTGGATGTGACGCCCTACCCTTCTAACCCATGAGCTAGATCATCTTGGGAGGAGTAGAACAAGCTGAACTTGGTCTCTTCATCTGGGGAATGGATGGAGTGCGCAGACCCTGCTAGTCATCAAGATCCGTATTTCACTCCTGAGAGGGAATTGTCAGCACTCCAGATCCAGACAATCCAGACCACAGAGACCCCTTCTTGATGGACTTACAGTCATTTCTTCCTGAAGTGGTGTTTCCCTCAAAAATTGTCAGTGCCCACTCAGCTCACGGTTGCCTGGAGCCCTTGATCAGACAGGATGAAGAACTAGCTATTCATCCTCATCTCTGTGCTGTCCTAGGCCTCCAGAGTAGCCACTCAGAAGTCAAGCTGGGTTTCAGCACCATTGAGGGCCATCCCTATTTCCACAGCAATGTGTTTTGAAAAGTAGGAAGTGGCTGGATAGGAGTAGGTACAGGAAGGCCCTCCTTGTAGAAAAGAGACACAGCAAGCTGTATTTCCAAGTTTTGGCTTTAGAAGGGAGACTCTGAGATAGACCCTGATTCGTCATCACTCCCTGGCCTTAGAGGATTATACAAATTGTTATTCAATTGGAAGCTGCTCTCTGAACCATCCTGTGAGGGTTCAGTGTCTGAAAAACTCATTTCAAGGTACATTTTCATGATTAAATGTGTCTCAGCCCACCTCATAACTATAAAATCCTTCTTTGGTGATTGGTTCACAGCTCTGGGTGACCATCTCCCTCCCCAGGTTTGGTACTTTCCCAGAACTGCCCATTCATTTCTTCCTCCTACAGCTACAAATCCTGATGCCAGCTCATACTTCCTAAAATTTCCTGGGTGCTATTTCGACTGGGAGGACTCAGTCTCCCCTCTCCCCTCTCCCTCAAATGTTAGACATTTCCTATCCCCATGGCCACAGCCTCTGCTCATGCCGTTCATAAAGGAGTGCTTTCCCTTTTCCTGCCCCACCTCCAGATTATGGGCTCCTTGAGGATGGTCCTGTACCCAAGGCATCTGGGGGCATGGAAACATTCTATCCAAAGAATGATGACTTGTTATTCCTTTTGTGTGCTGGACACACATAATACATATACATATTTGTTATTTGCTGTCTCTGCCATATGCCAAATACTTTGCTGAGTATTTTATGCATTTCTTGTGTTGTTACAATAAATTTATACATGTCCTGTTGTTGCCCTCTCCCAAATTAAAACTATGAAACTTGAGTTGTAGTTAAATCAAGTATTTGGCTTCAAGTCAAACAGCCAGTAAGTGGCCAAGCCATGACTGGCCAGATTCATCCATCTGTCTCCAGAATTGTTTTAATGCTCAGAAAACATCAAATTGTTTTAAGCAAATTGTGGGCTTCGCATCAAGCGAAGCCAAGTGTGTGAGCTTATTTAGCATGTGAGCTTAGGCTTGAGCCTGGATTGCTCCTACCTACAAAATGGAGTTAATATTCGAACCACAAGACTTTCCTATGAACTAACTAACCAACATTCAAATGGGTATTTGTCAATCCTCCCTGTTAGGCCTGGGACTGAGGGTGAAGTCAGCGGCCATCACATTCCAAGGTCCAAGATTTAAGAGGCACACAGTGTTAAGAATGAATCAGATCCAAACAACCTTGACCTGTGCACCTCGCTGTGTCTCCCCCCCACACCCCCGAGCCTGTCCCAGCACTGTTCTAGGAAAAATCGTTACCACACTTGCCCAGAATTGGCCTTGGTTGTATTTAGCTGTTATGATTTAGATATAAAATACTTCTATAGACGTGTGTTTAAATTACTAGTGGCACTGTTCAGCAAGGACCTTGTAGAGCCTTTGAAAGATGGGGCCCAGCTGGAGAAAGAGGATCTCTGAGGACTTTGTAGTTTATAGCTTGCTTGCTCGCTTTTCTGTCCCAGCCATCTTTGTTTGGTCTGCTGAGATGTGAGCAAGTGGTTGCTGTACACTCCCGCCATGTCTGGGCCACCCACCACATCTCCCTCATGGTGACGAATCACACTTCAATCTATAAGCCCAAATACATTCTTCCCCTGTAATTTATATTTTCAACATAATATTTTCATTGAATCTTTGGGAATTTCACATCATACACCAGATTGCACCCACTTCCCAATTCTTCCATGCCCACTCCCACCCTTGCAACCCCCCCAAAATAAAAATTTAAAAAATATTAATAAAGAAGAGGAAAGTTCAGTTTGTGTTCTCTATCTATTCACTGGAGCATGGTAAAACTCTCAGTGACCTGCCCCTTAAATAGAACTGAGCCCTGGCCCTCAGAAGCTGTCAATTGTGGAGAGCTAACTTCAGCATCCTTATCATACTTTTTAAGGGTTCTCTTTGATGGCTTCCTGTCGAGGCTGTTACTTTTTTGAGGGGTAGAGGTTATGGTGGGGGTTGGAACCACAGAAGCTTTCTATGTCCCTCTTTCTCAGCTATGTCTGGAATCATCCATATCACTGCAAAAATAGTGCCCTTGCTCTTCACAGTCAGTGGGAACATGGGTTTCCACGTGGTTTCTGACAACAGCACAGACCACAAACATGGCTCCTAGCTGCAGTAGAACCATGGACCCAGACAAGGCCCTTGAAGGCAGTATGAACGTGAACATCATAGTCTTAGGTCGAAGGCAACCCTGGATAGCAACATGACTGGGGGGACTGATAGGGACCAGTGGCTTAGGGCTGGATAGTGTGGGAATTTTACATCCCCTTGCTGAACATTCTCTGTGTTCCTAATATAATGTGAAAATGTCTTGCGATTGTGATTTTTTTAAAAAAATGTGGAATCTTTCTGCTTTGCTAATATATATTGAAATTTTTATTCTTTCTCCTTTTCTCTCTTTCTCTCTTTCATACGTGCATATACACACATACACATACACACTCTCTCTCATACTTAATGATAAATAATATTTTCTTTTTCTCTATTAAACCCAAAGTCTCAGCTGTATGTGGAGTGCCACTGAGTTCTCAGCCATCCTCCAGGGCAGGCCCCATACCCAGCAGTAGTCGGTCAATAGAAAACAGGCCCTGTGTTTTTGTTTACTTTTTCTTGTGAGGCTTTTGTTTTGTTTTGGTATTTTTGTTTGTTTATTTTTATTGATTTTTTTTGGCTTTGATTTTTTTGTTATCTTCTGTTATTTGAGAGTAAAAAATGCAATGAAGTTACTAGGGCATGATACATTGTATGAAAATTTTTAAATAAAATATCAATTTATTAAAATTATGCCATTAGTGGTAATTGTGCAAGCTGAACATCCTTGATCTGAAAATATTAACTCTAAAAGTCTCTCCAAAGTCCAAAACTTTTTGAGCACTAACACATTAGCTCAAAAAGGGATTTTGGCATCTAGCCCATGTCACAAAACACAAGCATGTTAAAAACACTGTCAAAATGGCCTCCGGGCTACATGGCTAGAACAGGAGACGTAACAGGAGTCCAGGTTCGGACACGCCTCCCGTCTCTAAGATAGCTCTTTATGTGTATGCAAATGTTCCAAAAATTGAAATCCAGAACCCCTTTGAACCTAACCATTTTTAATAAATAATCCTCAACCACTAATGTCATGATGGCTCTCAGACAGTGGATCTCTTTGGTGAGTGATCACCTGTGCACAGTGTGGGGGAGACGGAAGGAATATTTGAAGTGAGTCAGGCCCAGGCTTCATTTCATCCACTAATGAGATCTAATATGTTCACATACTCCTCTACAGGAACACATGCAGGCCTCAGCCAACACTTCCTGTAATTGAAAGTATGATGCCTTCTTTATGTAGATATTCTAGTATATAACATGTGTCATAAAATTTATGCAAAGCAGGCACCATACGTCATACACACATAACACACATACTCAGGCACAGCCTCGGGAGGAGGGAGTTTAGTGTGCTAGAAACAAGAGGCTGCAAGAAGGAAGAGTAATTCAAAACCAGTGCAGGACAGTTGATAATGAACACCAGGAAGTCCTCGTTAAGAAGGCATCTATTGTTGGACTGATACAGCTTCCGCAGTGACACAGGAAAAGCTCATGACCTGAGACACTTCAGGCTGGACTAGCCACTGCCCCAGAGCACAGGAGAAAAACAAAGTGCTCACTTACCGTGAGATGCCAGAGACAGCCTCAGGCTGTTGTCTGAATCAGGGGAGAGAGCAAACCTTGGGGCAGAACTGAGAGTCCTTTGTGCATCAGAGGTCTAGGGACAGTGAGAGGCAATGGAGGATGTCATTCTAAATCACACAGCAGGGCAAGAACAAGAATGCAATGAGCAGGTTGCATGTCAGGCAAAGGTGATGGCCTTGGTGTCTGGATTTCTTGGCATGTGACAAGGTAACATGCACAAGCTTTCTGATCGATCAAAAGGCAACATGTAAGATCCTCATGGATGCCTGCGAAAAGTGCTGACAGTTGGTGGACCACTGTGCTGCAAAGTGTACTAATGTATATGGAACCCAGGAAGCTCAGCCATGGCTGGGCAGCCTCTGTGAAGGCACATCAAGATGGCTGTGGTGTTGAGAAGTATAGGATATAGGAAAGTTACCTCCAATGCTCACTCATCAAGTTATCTGAGAGGTGAGGTGCTCGCTTATACACTAGAAACATACAAAATTCAGTATCCCAAATGGCTTATATACAAGCTGAGTGTCCCTTAGCCAAACACATGGGGTGAAAAGTACTTCAGATTTGGGGTTTGATCAGATTTTATGATTTTTAAAGTCTTCATAAGTTGGACATCTCTAATATGAAAATCCAAAATGCAAAACATTTTAAAATCTGGAAATCTGAAATGCTTCAAAGTTAAATTCAGATATTAGAGTACTTGGGATTTAGGGGTTTTTGTTTTGTTTTTTGTTTTTGCCTTTTGGACTAACGATTCGCAAACTGCAGGTAACGACAATGGAGACAATAAATCAGGGTAGAGGTTAACACATAAGTTGTGCAGTTAATATGCAAGTGTTAAGTGGGACAGCCACAGCAACTGCCTGGCTCATAGTAGGAATGACATGTTTGATTCGGGAAGAGTGTGACTTTAGCTATTAACATATAGGAAACGAGCTAACTGAACATGAATTAGAAGTGTATCAGAAGTGGGACTTCCTGCACATAAGTGACGTGTCCCTGTCTGCATGCCCCTCTGGCAAAGGTTACCGCTCATCCCTGAGCTACACTGGTCAGACCCTGTGTACCGGACACCACAGTGGAGAGGGATGTGACGATGGGTTTGCCAGAAAACAATAGATTCAGGAAAGTTCAGGAAGATTCAGGAAGAAGGAAATTGAGTTAGATAGCAATTCTGTTAAAATACCTCAGGATTGTCATGGGAAACCCAAAGTGAGGTGAGAAGACAGAGGTAGGAGAAACGGAGTGAGACTTAAGGAAGCCATTTCTACAGCCAGCATCTTAGCAGAATGGGCTGTTGATAAACAACACGTTGGTGCAAGTGCGAGCAGAGTCTGAGCTGCTGCCTTACATGGGCACCTAATGTGGTTCCGGTGTGGGTGTGTAGTCTGATGTGTCTTGTCCAGGGTTGAGACCAAGCCCAAATGCACTGCCAACCTTACCAGCGCCAGCAGAGGGCGCTATCCAGAAGGGCGCAGGCTGGCTGCCTAGTGGCTGGGGTTCTCCTAAATTGGCAGGGGATGAGTTATGGAAGCAATTGACAGGGGTCTTGGTGTCCAGGTCCTGAGGGAAAATGCAAGGAGTTTAACTAAAATGGGAAGAACGGGTTCTCTACCTGCACAAGTGCAAATCCCTGCAGACAGGGCCTGTGAGCTAGACAGGCAGCGTAAACACTGAAAAGGAACCTAAGAGGTCTCAGAAGAATTCTAGGGCACAGCCTTGGTACTTCTCAGGGTCTCGTTTATTTGGAGTTTCCCCTGATTATTTCCCCATCCCCGTGCCCATTACCCGCACCTCTTCATCCCCGACTGCGCAGGTGCCCTGCCTAACCTATATGGGGCTTATTTTCATTTACTAACCTCCCAACTGACCAGGAACAATCAACCAAGGAGTTGCAACTGGATCGGCTTTTCTCTCCCTCTTCAGGGAATTACCTGCTCAGAAATGGCTGGCCCAAGGGCTCTTCGGGTTTTCCTGGGGGTAAACTGAAGGGAGTTACAGTTGGCTCTGTCTATCTCAGCGTCTTCCACAGGTTTAGCAAACTTAACCATCTCACAAGTGACTCCACAAAGGAAAACTACCGAACACCCTCCCGACCTTACCTCAGCCAATCAGCTTCCTCAGTCACAGAGCAGATCCAATCAGCTTCCTCTGTTACAGAAGTAGCCCTGGGTGACTGGACTTAGTTCGGTTCTAGACTGCAGACACTGCCTGCTGTGTCCCTGAGCATCTCCGTCATTCTGTCCCTGCCCTGACATCCCGTGGGTTCTTGTATGTGAGCTAGCAGACAGCTGAACACTGAACAGACAGGCCAGTGACTTCCCCTGCTGCCAGAAAGCTCTTAGGGAGTGGAAATACGCATTCACCCATGAGCAGCACCTTCATCCTCTACGGATGAGTGGAAGTGTTTCTCTCTCTCTCTCTCTCTCTCTCTCTCTCTCTCTCTCTCTCTCTCTTTCTCTTCCTTCCTCCTCTCCTCCCTCTCACAAAACTACAACAGTCACTCTTCTACAGGCAGATTCTTGAGCCCTGGGATTTCAGCAGATAAACTGTCTGTTTATGATTAAAAGCGGTCACAGTTCATAAGGCTTTGCTCATTATAAACTTACTTTCTTTTGGCGTCTCTAAGAAGCCAGTAATGCCCAAAGGAGTGACACAAACTCTTTTGTACCTGGCAGGACAGTGTGATTGTTTATGTCCGGCTGTTCCCTTCCTTACTGGTGCAGCTGGGTAAACCAGAGAGCTGGCCAGAGAGGGGACATGCCAGTCCACAGAAAGGAGCTGGCACAGCTGGGTAAACCAGAGAGCAGGCCAGAGAGGGGACATGGCAGTCCACAGAAGGGAGCTAGCATGGCCTGTAAAACCAGTTGCTTGCAGACCAGAGAGGACAGCAATCCAAATCAAAAATCCTCCACACAGCTTCAAGCAGCAGAAACAATCTTTGTTTGTAGCACATGATTCTTAGACGAAAAAACTAACAAACAAAAGGCAAACGCTCACTCAGCTGCAACCCTATACTTTTAAACAAATTATTAAGTAAATAGTCAGGAGATCTCTGCCAACCATTCACTGGAAAGTGAGGAGGGCTGGCTGGCCTCAGATTGTGCTGTTTAAAAAAAACCAGAGTATTTGTGTTATGAAAATTTATCCAATCTATCCACATACATATAGGTGGTCACTGGGTTCCCTTTGAGGGTTGAAACACCCTTTGCTCTAGTTCCAGCTTCTAGATTGAAAATTATAGCTTGGGCAGGCATGATTTTATTGTTGAGATGAGGGTGTTCAGAGATCAGACTGGCTCTGAGAGACTAGAGGGGACAATTGCTTAGAGGGACAAAAGATGCCCTCTTGGTGACAGGAATTGGAGGGGATATCAGTGTGGGAGTTGGGGGTGTAAAACTCTAGGGCTAGAGCTGTAGTTCGGGGCAAAACTCAGTTCAGTTCCCAGTATATCAAAACAAAACAAAGAACACAGAGAAGGAAAGTGCAACCAAGTTGCCCGTGGTAACAGTACCTAAGATGATGTCTCAGGGCCCTGGGATAGGACCCCTATACTCATTTTGGTGCTGACTGAATCCAGTCCAGATGGTTACCCTTGTGTGAGCCTGGGGCCATTGGAGTTGCCCCCTGAGATTTCACTGTCCAGGCCGCTCCTGGCTCAGGGGTGGACACAGACAGCTGGAGATGCTGGGCTAAAAGCAGAAGTACAGACAGAAGGTTCTGTCAACACCTGGCCATGATGGCTAACAGGCCAAGCATGCAAGCTGGCGTTGTCTAGCATTCAGTGCTCTTTCTAATGTGATTTTGCTGAGGCAGGCAATGAACAGGGGTGTTTGACAAGAGAAATGTTTCCAGAAGGTGTTTGAACCATGTCTTGTCTTTTCTGTATTCCGAGGCTTAGGCATCTGGAACCTTCCTGACCCTGATGGTTCCTCCCATGGGCTAGTTAATGCCTGCCAAATAGCCTGTCAAGTGCAAACTAACCAATCAGGACAGGCTGAGATTGTCAAACAACCTAAACGAAATCTGCTTGCCTTTCTTTCTCTTGCTTTCCTTATGCCTTCCAAGCAGTTAGCGCTTTCCATGTGGTTCTCATGCACAGTGGCACCCTCCTTTAGGGACCTATGAGTAACAAACAGACTTTTCAATGGTAGATTGTATCCCCGAGGGTTGGAAGCAAGGATGTCAGATATCTTTTTCAGGGATTTCTGTTTGGAATATGAGAAGCCATTATGAGAAGCCAGCAAGTATCTGTAGAATAGAAAGCTAGCAAATTGACTCTAGATGACTTTAAAAATCAGTATTATACACAATATTAGAACAAATCAAATAGAAAGGACTTAGAATATAAATCCACTGATTTTTCTTAGGGATCTCAGTCCCAATATTCCCTATTTGATGATGGTTCAACTTAGAGTTTTCAGCGTGCTTATGATGTTACATACACTTGGTGGGAACTGGAGTATGTAGTTTGAGTTCTGACCTTTTTCTGGGTTACTCCTATGCAGTAAGTTGCCCTTTCAGCACTGAGCCCAGCTGCTGCGAGTCCTTTGAACTCCAGTTCTCTGAGTATGCAGTGTTGCTCGGCTGGAATGTGTAGCATGGAAGGTGGACCCAGTGTTCTTCCCTCTTAGGGCAGCTTTGTCTTCTAGTGGGTTAGAGTAGCATTGTCTCATTCTGCAGGTTGTCAATCATACAGAGATTTTTCACTCCTTCTGCTGGTGAAGGTGCTAAAGGATTGCCCACCCCACTTACTAAGCAGTGCCTTATCTCTTTTGGTACTGTTCTTCACATTCTGTCAATCAGGTATAAGATCAGAGCCAAAGCTCCCCGTCTTCCTTGCTTTGAAACGTTTGAGAATTAGATGTCTCTAGCACCTTTGTTGGTGATCGCATTAACCATGGCCGGCATGCTCGCTCTGGCCACTTGTTGATTGTTGAGATGACACGGGGCAATTGAGCCTTTTATTAGTCCCACTATCTGCTACTTCTTTCTCTCCCATGATTCACCACTCACAGCCATACCTCTTCCTTTTAATAGTGCTGAGGTAACTCAGTCTATATTTTCCTATTTCGAGCCCATTATCAGTGAATGTAGAGCAGACCAGGGCATCGCAACAGGAGAACTGAGGCCAGCAACCTCAAAGGACTCTCTGCCTTCCTGTGGCCTCCCAATTCCATGGAGTGTGGCTGTTATAGACAACTTCCTTCATGGGTTTCAAAGAAGATGACATGGAATCTAATAAAATTGTAAGGGTGAAACTGCACCTGTCCTCGGAGAAACAGAGGCTGGCCTAGGGTCACCTTCCTGCCCACACCTCCCTACTTAGGAGAACACTGTCTTTAGTGAACTGAGTAATGGCCTCTGGGGCTGGCACTGGGGACCAATGCTTGCTTGCTGGGGCTTCCTTTCATGTCAACTCCCATAACACGATTCTCACGAAGCCTCTTCATCTCCTTACACACTCTCCCATGTTTTTGATGTATACACAGCTGCGAGGTTTTTAAAGGAACAAAGGGAGGGAATTTCATGATCAGATTTACTGATAGTAAAATTCAATCCATTTTTATTCTTAATCTCCTTGCTAGCCACATCTGAATCCCCTTACTGACTGTGCATAAGACCTTGACTACATAGAAATGCTATTCTGCACATGTGCTGACTTGCACTGATAAACCAGAGAAGGGTGGTCCCAGGCCTGTATCTTGTCCCTCCCAGCACGTTCTTTCTCCTTTCCTCGATCGATCTCTTCCCTTGTGGGAATCGCCATGGCATTTTTGGACTCTGACCATCCTAATTTCCAAATATCATCATCAATGAACACAATAACTACGAGGCACGGTGCTTTGCATCATTACCCCGTTCAATGACTGACAGTCTAATGACAGCATTGAGAGCAGTGACAATGGCAGTCGGCCTGAGTGAGCAGCCTGGATGTGACAAGACACCATTCGTGGGGATTTGCACCTGTTAGCTCCCTGGACAATTACTATGTTATTTATACACAAAGAAGCCTCAGGAAGACTCAACAATTTAGGATTAAAACTGCACCTAAGGGCACATGGTAACCCTAGCAGATGAATCTTCATCCACCCTGCTAAATCCCAGTGGTGCTGACTTGAAGCCCACCCAGGCAGAGCTTCAAATTGGCATAATTTATTTAATAATACTTGGCTTCACATAGCTTATTAAAACCATCTCGTTATGAGGAGCAAATGCTTACGCTGGACGAAGGGCAGTGGGAGCCTTCAGCAACAATGAGCTGCTCTTGGCAGGCATTCCTGGCAGATAATCCTATTAGTTCCCTTCTACCACCTCCTCAGAAATTCAGCCTCACTGCACAGGGCACCTGGGCTGTGCTTATAGAGAGTGAGGAGATGGGGGTGGACAGGAAGTGAAATGAACGTGTGGCTATTTACAATGTGTCCCTTAAGGTCTTTATTTATTTGGTGATCATATTACAGAAAGCTGATGCTTTGTCCAGTACGTGTTCGGGGGTCTGCTTCTCTTACTGTGATGTACTAAGGGTACTTTTAAAAACACCGAGTATTTTGATCTTGAAGAGGCCAGGTGCCAGAGTCTAGCACTTCCACAGTATTGAGTCCTTGGGCCACTGTACTTCCAAAGGCTTCCCTGTCATCCCACCTGATGTAGCCGCCTTGTCCTGACCCTTTTCCATTTGGACTTCACGATTTCATTCTTGGGTCTGTTAAAACAGTCTTGACGTTTCTTCTCAAGAACGGCCTATTTGACACTCGCTAGTCTAGGAACGTTAATGTTCTCCTCACTGCCGCAACCTTGACTCCCTGGTACTGAGCCTAGATCCCAACTCTGCCTGGTCGACTAGGTTGACAGTAGGCTCCCTGAAATTGGCTCAGAACCAACAGATATCTGGCACAGGGAGATTAATTAGGTTCAGGGCAGTGGAAAGCAGGTGGCTGAGCAGGCCTATGGTGATCTTCACCCATTCTCCATGATACTATGCGCGTGAGCACACACAAACACCCAATGCCATCTCTGCCACCACCTCGACCATCAGACTGTGACCACAGGGGTCTCCACTCCAGGAATGGTGGGCAGTTACTTATCTCAAGCAAGAAGTATAAGCCAGTGAGCCAACCACAGTAAGCCAGAACCACTGAGCACATGTAATTTCTGGGCGCAGAGCCAGTACTCCAGCCTGAAGCTATGTCTGTCACCAAGGCTGACAAGTGTAAAGTGACTTAGTCTCCAGTAATTAGGCATCTTTAAGCAAAAACGTAGCCTGATTAATATAGGATGAGGTAAGTCAGAAATAATAACATGAACAGTAATAATTGGCCTAGATCTACATATTTATTTATTTAAATTGAAGCTTTACATTTATTTATTTACTCACTCTCTGTCTTTGTCTCTACTCTCTCTGTGTCTCTGTCTCTGTCTCTGTCTCTGTCTCTGTCTCTCTCTCTCTCTCTCTCTCTCTGTGTGTGTGTCTGTGTCTGTGTTTGTGTGTGCATGTGTGTGTGGTTGTAAGCATGGGTCTTAGAGTTCATTGCTGTCATAAAACACCATGACCAAAAGCAACTTGGGAAAGAAAGGATTTATTTCATCACACAACTCTCAGGTCACAGTCTATCACTGAGGGAAGTCAGGCAGGAACTCAAGCCCAGGTCTTCTAGACAGGAACTGAAGCAGAGGCCATGAAGTGATACCTCCTGGCTTGCTCCTCCTGGCTTGCTCAGCCTGCTTTCTTATATACTTCAGGCCAAGCTCAGCTGACTTCGGTTCTTATATCCTTGCCGTTATCCAGTTGGGTATGGTGACAGTGTTCTCAGCAGTTATGAGCAAAGACATGCAAACTCCATGGGGACACTTACCATTATTTTTAGACTTAGGTGACAGTTCTGTCAGACATGACTCACTCATTACTTCCTGGTCATTTGCTTTTCATTTTACTTGAATTTCTTCTGAAGTCTCTCCTTGCTTTAGTAAGTTTGGTTCCCATGTTTCTTGCTGTTTAACAAGATTGCATTAAGCAAAGGCATTGACAGCTCCCCTCCTGACCCCCTCCTTCCTCCTCCCTCCTCCCTCCCCCATGGTTTTCCTTGTATCCCAACTTTGTATATGGCAGGGTTCTGTTTTACTGCAAGGTACATTTAAATTTTTTTATGTATTAATATCTATCAGTCTCCTCTTGTATTAGTTCAGATTTTGATTTCATGCACAGAGAGAACTTTCATAGCTAGTTGGTCGTACCATTTTTCACTCTGTAGTTTACTGTATTGACTTTACAATTTTGTACATTAAACCTTAAGAGCATCTGTTATTCATCTATCTGAGTATGAAAGAGGAATGTAACACTTTCCCCCTAAGATGAATAGGAGGCTGACATAGCACATTCACTGGCTAATCTGTCCTTCTCCTGTAGATTGAGAGAGATGTCTTTACAGAGCTGAACCCTTGAGTGTCTGTGGCCTGCCTCACAGGTGCCCCAGCACAGTGGGCTGATGAGGCTCAGAACCCTGTTTAGGCAGCCTCACCAGGACTAGATCTACCAGTCATGTGGCTACTAGTAAACCATCACCAACTCAGATGCTCTCTGAAACACATGTCTTTGAAAAGCAAACTTCACTAAATTGTGGAGTAATTTGGAAAAAAAAAAGTTCTGTGGAACTGGTTCAGAGACTGAGCAAATGTTTGTTTCTTCCTTTCTAATATTTACAAGCGCATGCTTCATCCTTCCAGCCCTGAAGATGGACTCCACTGGCTGACATGTGTGAGGGAAACGCTGCACACATGACAACCAGCCCCACCCTTTATTTCTTGCAGTGGCCAGCACCCCGCTGTCCAGCAATGCTGGGTCACCGTTCTGAGCAGGATGCCCTTGCTTCGTTCTCAGCCTTACTGCTGATCTCTCTTGTGCCTCACCTCAGAGTATGATGTCAGCTGAGTATTTCCAGCAAATGCTCTCTGTGATGTAAAGAAATCACGAGAACAATTGCTGACTTCCTTTCAAGCCGTTTAATCAATATATTTGATAGTTACTTAGATTCTCCCTTGGAAAATTACTGTAAATTATATTAAATTATATTAATGTATTTCATGGTATTGAGTTATTTCCATATTCCTAGTAGTAAATCCTGGGTAGTTGCTGGCTCACTATTCTTTGAATTTATTCCTTTGTTCAGTGTGAAAATACCCTACGAATAACCTTACACCAATACTCCACCAATACTCCCAAGTACAGTAGCTCTGTAAGTGCATTGTGTCCGTTTGTCTTTGGTAACTTGAGGCTTCAATGTGCTGCTAGACTGTTGCATCCAGGTGAAGGCAGCGAGCAGAGCCCTGTGCTCTGGGCTCTTCACACTCAGCTGTTCCACACTGGGGACTCTTAGATAGAAAGCCTAGCTTATGTTCTACGTGCTTAAGCATTGGTCCCCTTTGCCATTGCATCCAGGTTTCCTTACATGGCACTCTGAGGTCAAGGGTCTCCGAATTTCAGCTTTGCTTGAAACAGAGCGGTTGAAGGCTCACAGCAGCTTATAAAAGTTACCTAGTAATTGATGTTTATGACTATTGCATTAACATTGTGCTGGTAACCGACATGACCAGTTCATTGATTCTGCTATTCAGCTCCTTGGGTTTGTTTACTAATATGATTCAAGTCTCCTGGGTCTTTGTATTCTATTTCTTCAAGGATCAAAAGTTGCTCAATGGGTTAAAATTCTTCAAAACCGAACAATTTTATCAAGCTCCCTTGTGTTTTATTTTTGCCTAGTTTCTAGGGGGCTAGTATTTGAAGCACAGATACTGCTGACCACAGTGCAGTAACTGTGGATTGCATGTGCCATGAAGAAAAAGTACCGTTTGCCCCATTCACTAGATTCAGTCCTTTTCTGGATTTGATACCAATGCCTGCTGCACCGTTCATGCTTGAACTTGACCTGTTAGATTCCGATCCATCTCTGGAAAGCCTCAAACTTCCTGCATGGCTTTATTGCAGAGAAACTTGTTTTTTTCCTCTCAAAGCACTGCATCATACTTAGTGCTTGTCCTAGAACGTTCTGACCCTGTATTTTGGCTGTATCATGACTGACATTTTCAGACAGGAGTAACTACCTTCTTTTACTTCTTTTGTGTATATCAAGTTCCTGACCACTTCCTGTTTTATCCCTACCTCTCTCCCAACTCCTCACCTCTTGAGGAGTGGCTTGCTATCGTCTTTCCTTTTGCTGTCTTCAAAATTTGGCAAGTTAAAGACCCAATTTCTGTTTTCCAGTAGTACCTTTCAGCTTTTTAAAAAATAAAATACAAAAACTGCCTTGACCTTATATTTTTGCTGTAATTGTTTCCATGTGATAAATTTTAAATGAGAAAGCCTGTAGTGGGTCCTCCTCCTCCACTGACCTTTCCTTATCAGATGTGGATAGCCTACAGATACAGCGGTGGCCAGAGAGAAGTTTAAATTAGCTCTCTGTGGCTTTGTCTGTGCCACAGAGCCTATTTAAACAAGGAAAAATGGTGTCCTAAGCACATGAGCACAGGAAAGGGTATGATTTGGTGGGAAGGGGAGGCATACCCACACATTTAACGTTCTTTTCACAGATGTAGGTTTGGACTAGAAAAGCTATTTCTGGATGTGTGCGGTGAACATGCGTTGGGATGCCAGTGGTGCATGCTGGGTATCTGGAATGTGACTTTGTGGTCAGGTGATATGTTACATATTAAGCTTTATCAAATACTTCTTGTTATCTAGGGACTCACTGGCTCACCAAAGAAACCTCTTTTCCTCTTTAGTTGTTTAGCTTCTGCTGTTGTTTATTTTTATATTGTTTCCTCGATCCCTTCCAAACTCTCACCTTCTTGACCTTCACGGGCTATCCTGAAGACCAAGGCAATTATTCACACTTCTTAACTTTAAATACTGTGCACAGCTTCCTCTTTTTGTCCATTATAGGGAAATGTCTGAGCCTCAATTTTCTTTAGTTATACCCATGGATCTTGCAGGATTCTGAATACAGAGGGAGGTTTCTGTGGCAACAGTACTAGGTGTATGTGCTAGACATGCACACACATAAGCCTTACAACTTTCTAAGAACTGTGGTCCTCACTTTTATAACAGCCAGTGCTTACTTTGTGGGAATCCCCTACAAATGTGAAGTATGCCTGGATAGCCCCTCCTTGGTCTTGCTTATTGAACTAGGCTCCTCTCCTACAAGCACTGTCCTCTCCCATTCTTGGTGGGGTTTGGTGATACCTTGCCTTGAGATCTGGTTTTTTTTTTGATTCCTCCAGAACTTTTTTTGCTGTGACATAGCAGAGATCTCAGTGACTCCATTCACCATGCTCCTGGGTGAGGAGCTTCCTAGTTCCTGCTGGAGCCTTCCAGATCTCAGACTATTACCCAACTCCTGGGTTCAAACCCATAACTTACCACCTCCATTCATGACAGCAGTATGCATTTGTGTGTGCGTATGTTTGTGTGTATGTGTGTGTGTGTGTGTGTGTACATGCTTATGCATTTTTCTGGCTGTCCTACCATGCATGTGGTCTAAACTAATAACCATGCCATTTTCCTAGCTTCCTTCCTGTTCCTTCATTCTCCATGTTTGGGTCTACAGCACCTTCAGAGCAGCTCTCAATTTTTCAAGCCTTTTCTTGTGTGACTCTGATTGATGGTTTCCTCTTTCACATTGATCTCATCTGTTTTCTATCTTGTAAGGATTCTTCAGAGTTTCGCCTTACTGATGGGGTTTTGTTTCCAGTTGTATAACTGGTTTGAACCCCTATCTTGAATTTGTCCAGATTTGGAGTTGGAGGAGGAAGCAGCAGAGTACATAACTGGCCATCTTTCTCTTGTTTCTCCTCTATTTGTCTAAGACGTGTTCAGGATCAGTTGCTTGAGCCTTCGAATCTGCCTCTGCTCTACTCACCCTCAACCTCTTCACAGATGCAACATTTGCCGTCACTGAAAACTTTCCACTTAATAAGTTATGAAAGATTTATTTCTAACTTCCCCTCTCCCTCTTGTTCTGTGTGAGTCAGATTTAGACTATCTCTTAAGTGGTTATTAATTAAGGTAGATTGGATGGATGTGGATCTTATCTGTATTGGCAAAGCCGAGTAGAATGTATATAACAGTCGATGGAAATGAGCCAAACAAAGACAGGAGGCACTGAGAAGAGGAGATGTGTAATACAATGTACAAGCCCACCATGCACTCAGAGTAAGGATGTCTGAAGTCTATTTGTGTTGCTATTACAAATATCCAAGGCAGAGTAACCCAAAGTAAGTATGCTTATTTGGCTCAAGATCCTGGTGGCCAAAAGATCTAAATAGCATGGTAGCAACATTCTGGCAGGAGTCACCTAGCTGTGTCATGTCCCAGTGAGTAAGGAAGGTGTCAGCCACATGAGGAAGAATCCAGGACTGAGGTGGCTTGTTTCTCTACTCTTCTGAGTATTGACTTGGTCTTGTTACAACTCTATTGATCCTTTCTGATGCAGGAATTGAATGCATGACCTAGCCATTCCTGGCTACGTCGTTCTTTAAAGGTCCAGAGGCTCTCAATGCTGTCACTCTGGGATCAAGTTTCCAGAACACAAATCCTTGGGGACTAAACATACCCAGACCACAGCAGTTGGATACAAGAAGCCACACCCAGGACAATGAGCTCATCAGTCTGTTCAGAGATGCTGTAGCTTGGTGACTCACTGAGTCTCACAACTGAGCACCATCTGATTCCCACAGGCTGTGTCTGGGAAGATGAAGGGTTTCGTGGTGAAAGTGTTGGTCTCTAACACTGTAGTTCTCAGAGTTCACCATGCACCACAATCACCTGCAGGGCATGCTGCTGCCACAGATAGCTGGTCCTGACACAGTTTCTTATTCTGCAGGTCTAGGGTAGGGCCAAACTTGTAACAAGTTCCCAGATGCTACTGCCCCTGATCATCAGGGATGCACTTGAGAGCTGTTAAACTAGACCTGTGGAATATCAGACTCCTGCTCATCCCAACACTTGATTTCTTTTAAAATTAGTTAATTTCTTAATTGACAGATGATAATTGTATATATTTCTGGCATATAACATTCTATTTTGATATATGTATTCATTATCAAATTATAATGGCTGACTCAGGATACCTAGGTTATCCATGTTCTGTATTATTTCTTTGTAGTGAAGGCATTTAAAGTATTTTCCAAGCTATTTTGACTTATATAACACTGCTGACTATATCATACTTATATAGTGTCTGTAATAACTCACTGGCAAGAACTGACCTGGTCGTGGGATAATGCATTTAATCTGTTATGATGCTGTTCTACCTATGATGCAATAACTCTTAACAGCCTATCCTCCCATCAATGTGCACCTTTGTGGTCCTTAGCCCCTCCTTTCCCTGTTTCTTCAGCTTCCCTACCTCTGTATCTACTGTCTTCTCCATTTCTGTCCATCTCCAGCATCCTCTACTAGTGTGAGCATGAGCAAAGTCCTGGATGTCCCCCAGCCTCAGTGTGCTTCACTGAGGCCCCAAATAGACTAGAACAGTAGAACTTCCTATACAAGACTGGAGTAAGAACAGACAAAATCAGTGTACATAGAGCCCTGAATGTATTAACAAGCTGTAAAAACCACT
This sequence comes from Grammomys surdaster, assembly GCF_004785775.1. Lineage (NCBI taxonomy): Eukaryota > Metazoa > Chordata > Mammalia > Rodentia > Muridae > Grammomys > Grammomys surdaster. The sequence goes on along the minus strand of NW_021620771.1, from coordinate 2,212,928 downwards.
CATGGTATTCTTTAACAAAGCTAAACATCTAGAATTTTAGAAAATTTATTCTTTCCATTCCTGCCCCATAGATCCAAATATCCATGAAACAAAATATTGACCTCTCATCCAACTGAAACAGTTCAACTTGTAGCTTTTTATAAAGTTGTGAAGAAAATGTGTTTATTAGCCAAAATTCTTTATATTATATGTGTAAACTTACACAAAACGTGCAGAAATCAAGCAGCGCCTACATTTCTCAATTTAGACTCTACACCAAGGAAAGGTCTGTTTGCCTCATGAATGCAATACTTCCTTGATACAGGTTCTCAAAGTGTGTCCCTGTCAGATCCATTAGGAAAGTCTGACAATTTGTTAAAATACCAGTTTTTTAAGTCCTACCCTAGTTAAACTGAATCTGAAACTCGATCGGGTGGGCTAAAGTCAGCACAGGTTGCTGGGGCCCGCCCAATTTTGTTAACGATTGCTGTGAAATGCCAGCATCAAGAACAGGATTGACTGTCCCTAGGATCTCCAATTTTACAGATAGAAAACTCAAGTCTGCAAGGACAGTGGCTTCTGTCAGCTTACAGAACAGACTACAGGTGAAGCTGAGGCTGGAGATAGGTGTCTGTGGGTCTGTCTGCTCTCCAGGCTTAGGCTGTGTGCTTGTCCTTTGGAGATTTCTGTTCCTAGCAGTGTGACATATTTCCTTAGTTTGCTACTGTTATAGCTGTCATAGCAGTTTCACAGGGAGTTCCACGGGAGTCAAAGATGACAAGACACAGCCTTCATGGGAGTTTGTGAGGGCCATGGCTGAACAAGGGGACCATTGACATTAAGCAGGAAGCTCAGAGCTTCATAGTCTTCCGGTTCCCCAGAGGACACAGTGGGACTCTGAGAAAGGAAGTGTTAGTAAGATGGCACTGTAGACTTCCTGGCTGCCTGTGGTCTTGAGCTTATTTTAGTCTCTGTAAGGAGTCAGATCCCCTATGACACCAGCTGGCACTGGCAAAGCTAAAGGAAGTCAGGTTTGCTTGGAAAATGACTTGATTACATCAACATCCTCAATGTCTCTAATCGGTTCTCCCCTTATTATAAAAACAGAAAAGTGTGGAGCCGAATCCCATATGTGTATCACCTGCATTAGAGCAACGTAAGGGCTTCCGATGGTTGAGACCAGAGGTGTCCAAGGTGCCTTGGAGAAGCAAAATTGCCCTCAACTTTATAAGACGCAGTAGAATGACCAAGTGGGGTCTTCTCTTGTCTTCACCAGTATGCATCTGTCTGAACCCCATCTTCCCGACACACTTATCAGGGTGCACTAAAAATCCTGCTCAAGAAGAGCAGTGTGGAGTCAACTATGAGAATTGTATATCCATTTAAACTTTTTAATTACTTGTGTGTGTGTGTGCATGTATACACATGTGTGTGCACACGTGCATGTACCCAAGGGATCTAGAGATGTTCAATCCCTCTGGAGCTAGAGTTACAAATGGTTGTGAGCCACCTGATATGGGTGCTAGAAACTAAACTTGGCCCCTCTGCAAAAGGATGTGTACTCTTAAGCACCGAGCCATTTCTCTAGCCCATATCATTACAGTTTATATTATAACATATATAGCATGTGTTCATACTTGTGTGCATATATACATATACATCATGTACATATATACATACACAGGGATATATATATATATATATAGTGATATATATATATTATATATTATATATATTATATATATATACCTCAATAGAGAGAATTACACATTTTTGGTTTCTTGGTGCATATAATAATTATGTTTATACAATATTGCACCCTACTAAGTTGTCAATGAAGAGCATTCTATCTAATGCATCCAAAGTCTAATACCTTAGTTAAAAATACTCTATTGCCCCAAATGCTAGCAAACATTTGAGCTGTTGGAACAATGCTACTGATAAGATTTGCTATGAGGTATATCATTATAAATATACACATATTTATAGATAACACAAATATGTATGTAATGTATATGTCTTATATATTATATAAGTACACTTATGAATAATATTTATAATATATATAATTAAAGTTGATGTATCAGAATCCAACAGAAACAGATACACTCTAAGTTCTGCCTCTCTACATAGACTGCGTTGTGTTTATAGCTGTGCCTTTCTCTGTAAACAAACTCATTGCTGCTGAGCCTGCATTTCCAAGAACATGGGAGGACTTAGGAGATAGATCTAGGCCAATCTAGTTCAACCTTTATGAATTTATCAAATATCAAAACCAAATTTTTTATTTTGTTTTGTTTGTTTGTTTGGTTGGTTGGTTTTGCTTTTGCAGTAAGAGTACCTGTCTCAAAGATCTAGTTCAAGATAAATTACTTTATTTTCCTAAAAATAGTTATATCAACTTAACCTCATGGAAGACATTTCCCTACTCTCTTATGATAAGTATCTCAGGAAAAATTGCTGGGATTTAATAGCTATTAAAAATCGTTCTTATGCTCACCATAAATATTCAGTGTCATTTAATAGTTTGGTGAAAATGACATCAAGTAACAATAAAATAAAAATGGCTCATATTTACCACAAGTGTGGGTATTCTGAGCTTTCTCACTTAGTCTGAGTAGATCTGCCTTCCCAGCTGATAAGTGAGAGTGACATTCACGTGTTAGACAGCCATCGCATCAGTTCCCTGGTGTGACTTCAAAACAGCTCTACAGTGGGCTCTCCTGCCTCTCCTGGGTCTCTCCGCGTCATGCTACAGCTGCAGTTCTGCAGATGTCCTTTCTGCATTGCAAAGCTATTTTTTTGCTATCAATTAAGAGCAGCAGGTGTACATCAAGATTGGGCACCAGGGACAGTTTATAAGAGCATTGCAAAAGAAATCTGAAATCATATAGAAGTTAATATTCTTGTTTAAAGACCCATGAAGTACTAGCTTGAAAAAAAAATCAGCATCGGATTGTAACACTGAATAAACCTTGGAAACAGGAAAAAAAGATTTGCTATGTAGGCTTACTGGGAATTTCTGATAAAAAAAAAAGTGCAGAATCCTCAAAGCACAATGTGGCAGAATGCTGCAACAGGGGGATTGATTCCTTCGTGACCACTCTTATCAGACTCTAGAGAAACCTCTTTCACAGCCATCCTTAAGACAGCAAAGCCTGAAGAATCCAGCCCACCCCATGCCACACATAGCTAAGCAGTTGCTCTACCTTTGAGCTACAACCCCTGCCCGTTGCATCCTAACACTCCTGTGTCTCAGCTTCCACGTCTGCAAAGAGGCAGAAGCAGATGGTTCTGTATGTCTTGTGAGGCTTGATTTGGGAATACATTCATAAAGTTAGAACCATTTTCATAGAAAATATATCAATTTAATGATTATGAGTACAGATGTCTCTTTATTTACTATGTAGTAATGTCCTAATAAGCTTACAAGCTGACAATATAAAGTTCTAAATGCCCATAACATTTACCTAACCTAGTTAACAGTACAGCTTATCCTGGCTCCCCTACCTCCAGTGGTGGGAACTGATCCCAGGGTTTTGTGCACGCACAGCAGACACTTTACCATGGCAATAGCATCCCTTATCCCATACCTTAAATACACTCCGAATACTTACAATAGTCTACATCTTGAAGGAGTACCATCCTGTGTGTCACTAGCCTGGAAACAAGTCAAAATTCTCAATGTTTTTCTGCCCATGTTTTATTACCATCCTAAAACTGAAAATAAAATAAAATAAAATAAAATAAAATAAAAAATGAAAACTTGAAAACATTTTAAATAAGGATCATCTGTAGTTTCCTCTCTGAGATGGTCAGGCAATGAGTGCAAATGTTCTCACCTTCCACCGTGTGTGCATTGTGTGTTTATGTGCAGGCCGTGATACCATGTCCCGGCAGTCATACTACATCCTTGGAATAATGTTCTATGTTTGACAGCCTACTATCTCTATGTTGAATGGGAAAATTGATCTGGAAAGGTGGGATCCTTAAACATCCCCCTAAGGCAGAAAATCCAGAAGGCAACAGAGGAAGGAAGGAGAGAGAGGCATAAAGCACCAGGATTCCAGAGAAGAGGAAGCTGAACCATGCTGCATATCTGGGTAGTGTGTGCTCTCTTCTACCCACAGCTCCAGCCTCATCTCTTAACTCAGGTCTAGGCACTGTGACAGACAGAGGCTCTGGAGCATGATGACAGTGTCCCTTTCCTCCCTGTGCAGTCTGCCAGCTGAAGAAGTGGACATGGGATCTCTACAGCTCTCCCCTTACTGGCACACGATAGCATGTCCCCAATACACTTGTTCTGCGGGAGCCCTGTATCCCTTCTGGGAGGCCTCTGTAGAGAGAGGAAGTGGTAGGGGCACAGAAACCACAGAGAAGCAAGCCTCAACACTGAGGACTCTGACTCCTGCCTGATCAGTCAGCTGAGCTCACCCTTGGCAACATGTGAGCATCTAATTGGTAACCCCTGTGAAGCCCTTTCTTGCCTTTCCCCTTTTGGCAGTGCACAACAGTATTAATTGCTTCCTTTCTTCCTGTTTTCTTCTTCCCACTGCTCTCCACTTCACCTAGCCTTGCCCCCTCTCCAGATTTTTAGTTCTGATATCTCCATGGCTCCCCATTCACGTGGATGCCATGTGACTGACTAGGGGGGTGCGGGGTGCGAACAAGGTACACACTCTGAGAAGATGTGATGTTTTAGGCACATCTAGTTGACATTGGCTCAAAGAACCAGCTAAGGGAGCACATAGCCCAGTTGAACAGGGTCCCGGGTAGTGTGTCTGGCCATGGCCATAACCAACTGCACAGGATGGGTGGGGTCAGAGGATTTCATGGTCCTGGCCTGGGATTCTAGGCTACATTCTTTGTGTCCCTCCACCCACAGATGTTCATGAACAACACAGAGGAGTGTTAGCCAGTCAGGTGGGTGCACAAAGCAAAACCTGCAAGGTTTTATCAGGTTCTTGACAAGTCTGTAGGCTTATAACAACCTTCAATGCTTCAGTTTTCAGTATAGCTTGAGGAAAGGAGGGTTTGCCTGTTGTTTCATCAATACCTTATTATGCAGGCACTGCAATGCTACCCCTGCTCAGAGAGCACATGCGCAGCTAGCTTCTGGGCAGCGGACCGTTTGGTTCATCAGCATGCTTTTTGCTAAGTTTTATGAGGCAGGCAGCATTCCACCGGCTGCTTCCAGAAGCCACAGCTCAGCGTGTCTTCCAGAAATGATTTTAATAAAACACATGTGAAAAAAGTAGAAAACCTCCTTACCAAGTGTGAAATAAAATTTTTAAAAAGCGGTTGCAAAAAATACCAAGGGACCTCGTGGGTGGACTCACCATCGAGGAGAGCCTAGATCCCCTTCCTGGGTGAGATATCAGCTTCCTATGTGGATGCAGTGAAAGCCACCTTCCAGGAAGATTCATTACAGAGGGGAAGCAATGTAGGCCAAGGCAAACAATGGAGCTCGCTCTGTTAGCACAGCTGAGTGAACGTTTCCCTCCTGTCATGGTAGCTAACTGGAGGTTTCTGGTTCGAATCTCCCAACCCTTACTCCCTTCACTCTGCCACACTCTAGCTTGCAATGCTGCAGACTCCTTAGGAAAATCATTACCACGTGGGTCCCCAAAGATCCTGACGCCTTGCCTGTACCATACAATATTTGGCAAAATTTGCCTATATCTTAGAAAAGTCAGATCATGCACTGGTTTATAACGTATTGTATAACACACTGTACGCTGAACTTGAAGTAAAAATGGTATCTTCTGCACTGTTGTAAACTAGAAAATCATAATCAAAATCTTGTAAGATGGAACAGTCTACAGATAGGATACATTACAGACTTATTTGCAAACCCTGAGCTTTTCATGGATAGGATACATGTTCAATAAATTATAGACTAAGTTACAAATGAGCGCTGGAATAATATGGAACGCTATCTGGAATAATGAACTCATACGAGGCATGATTGATTTATATGGCCTGCAATGGGAAGAGGCCAGTTGGATCTTAAGTGGAAAAGCTCAGTTTTAGCATAGCACACATAGACAGCTGCAGAAAGCAGGAGGTTTTCTTGGTAATTCAATGTGAACGAACACACCTTGAATGCTGGTAGTGTTTCTGGGATCTAGGAAAAGGCATAGAGCATTGTGGGGGATTTTTACCCTCCCAGTACATCCAAACAAGTCTGCTGGTAGATCTGCCAAGGTTCTTCCACTGTGCTCAGCTGTCATGTTGGGACTGTGACCCCAGTCCAGAATATCTCTGCCCCCTTTTGCGTCCCCTCCCTGGTGAAATAAGTATGCCTGAAAGGGACAGGATAAAATCTGGGGCATGGGGGCTGGGGACAGAAGGAGAGCCACTTGGGAAAATAGTTCATATGCATGTTTATAATGTTTTGACTATTTTTATAATCACCAAAAAGATTGGGAAACATAGACCCGAGGGAACAAAATTGAAACTACTTACCTTGCAAATGACATAAGCAGGTTCCCTGGATACCTTCCTTCTTGGTCCTTGCAGTCTTTCTGAGGAGGGATAGATAAGCAGTCTGAAGAACTACTCTATGGTCCCTGGATTCTGCATCTGTAGATCCATCATACCAAAAACACTCAAGATACGTGTGTATGACCACATAGAGGTCTATATCACTTATTATGCCCCAAATAATAGGGTATAGCTAGTGCCTATTCAGCACTCAAACTCAGGTATAGCTAGTGTCTATGCAGTACTCACACGGCACTGAGCTACTTATCCTCTAGGGCTGATTTGAAAATACACAAGGCCATGTGTAGGTTACATACAAACACTGTGTCATTTTAGATCAGATGCTTGAGCTTCCTCAGGTTTGGGCATTTGTGGAAAGTGGGCACTGAAGTCAACCCCACGTAGATACGGAGAGGTGACTCTGATTTAAGCCCCAATAGCATCAAGAAACCCACTGAAGAGACCACCAAGAAGGAAGTGAGACTAGGGAGCTATGAGACCCAAGTAGGAGACCCAGAGCAAAGCTCTGATAGAGGCTGTTAACAGGGCCCAGTCCAGGACTGTCAGAAACCAAGTCAGAATAGTAGATCTGAGCACCATGCTGCAGGCTCTTGATGGCTGCTGGTAAAAGTCTGGGTACAAGGCTAGCCATGCAGAAGATCCTTGAGGGGTTTGCCGGGGCAGGAAAAGTATAGTAAGAATGGCAGGCATGTGCCAGAGACTGTTCTAGAAAGCTTCCTCAGACAGGGTCTTCACCAGCTACTTCCCCACTGAGATGTACAAGCTCCAGGTATCAGCCAGAAAGCCTGAAATATGGCTGATGCCGATACCATCACTGCCTCTCACCCATCTGAGGGTCTCAGGACACCTGAGCCAAACTTCATGCCTTTTGGTGATGTCTCTGGCCTCTAATCCCCTTTCTGGATCTGTTAAGGGTAGGGCACATATACATCTGAGCAGTAAAAATTGTCTCAAGTTCATGTCCTGGTCATTTTCCCTCTCGTGACTTCCTGCCATTCTTAGTTAAGCTCTCACCTGATACCCCCCTGAGTGACCGTTTTCATGTGTGGTCTGAGGCTTTGGCTCCTTCAATACCTTTGTTTAAGCTCAATGTCACATTGATGAAATCAATATTTCTCTGGGAAAAATATGCTCTCTTCAGTTTTCATGAGATGTACCCGCTTCTTGCACAAAGCCTGTCACTCACACTGGCTCAGGCCAGTTTCTGTCTGTCAGCACAGTCATTACTAGCACTAATCAACCTAAACTTTAAACAGACTTCCCTTTCCCTTCAGCCCTTCTGCCATGAGATACTACGTAGCCAGTACAAGGAATGAGATGCCGTTTCCTGCCTAGGGTAGAAAAATGGTCCCTGAAGAGTGTTCATTTTAAAACAGATTTGTGTGAAAACATGTTCAGATGGGTCATGTTTCCTCAAAACTCCTCCTAGGCCTCAAACCTGGGCGTCTTGATTTCCCTGTCCTGGGGACAGGGTCCTGTGTAGCTCCTCCAGGCACACTACAGCGCTGTCTGTGTGGGCAGCTTGTTGTGACACTGGTCTGGGCTGGTCTTCCGAGCTGGCTCAGGGGCCTAATGTCTGATTTTATTTTTCTCAGGATTGTGTAGGCAAGCAGTAGTAGGCCAGAGTGGTCCCCTTACCCAGTCAGGTTACACTCTGGTAGAGAGGAAAGCTTTACCCACTGCATAAGTCTCCAACAATGGCTGTAAGAAATGGCCACAAACTCAGCAGCTTTTGACAACAGATGCTGGTCCCCTCATAGTTCTGGAGGCCAGGAGACTGAGGTCAAGATCTCAGCAGAGCCAGGCTTCCCACTGGGGCTCTGCAGCCTGCTCCTCCCTTTCCCTTTCAGCTTTGGTCACTAACGTTTCTGGGCAGCGATGGCATCTCTCCAATGTGTGGCTGGATCTTCACCAGGCTGCAGAGTTCTAAGGATAGATTTGATGGCACCAAGGGCACCCGGCACCCTGGGGTGAGCTCCTCTCAAGTCCCTTCTCAGGTTTTTAGTCATACAGTGCTATTTACAGGCTGCGGGGACCAGACACAGATGTATCTTGGAGGAATTACAGTATACCCCACTCAACCCCTGTGATATCAATGCTGTGGTGTCAGAAACACAACCCATACTTTGTCCCTAGAATAGAAAGCCCAGCAGTTAGCCAATGCCCAAGCCGGTGCTGGCTGCATCTGTGTGCTAGGTGCAAAGGTGTTCTGTCTTTCTTTGTCACTCTGATCTCTGTGCCTGCTGGGCCAATGCGCTCTCTCTCTCTCTCTCTCTCTCTCTCTCTCTCTCTCTCTCTCTCTCTCTCTCTCTCCCCACCCCCATTTTGCCATATGATAGTGTAGTGAATAGGACAGCTGTCATTTTTGGGATTCTGATCTGCAATGTATACAGGAAGAACTTACAGGTCTTAGGGGGTTTATAGATGCACTAAACCCGGACTTCTGGCTCAGGTGTTCTGACATCTACTGTCAGTGCAAACTCTGATCTGATGGGTCTCAGCTCTCCACTCTGAGTCCAAGTCAGTTTGTGAAATTCCAGGGACTGAACAGACCTTTTCTGCTTTCCCGTGCCGTATATCAGCACAGGAAAGCGGTAAAACTCTGGAGCCTTCCTCTATGCTGAGGGTAAGAAACTTGGTGCTGACAAACATCCAGTGATGTGAGGTGAATTCTTCTCCCTGCTTCCCAATTCTCTGATAAACTAAGTATGGAGGTGAATAGACCATCTCAAGAGGGAAAGCACCAGCACACTTGTCAGTGATGTTCACATCTCTGTGACCAAAGTGTCTGACAGAACACGTACGAGGAAAGCTTTATTTTTTGTCATGGTTCCAGAAGGCTCTGTCCCTGGCTTCTTGGTCTCATGTGCTTGACCAAGACATCAGGTCAGTAGTGGAGGGTGGCAGGAGTGATTCTCGTCTCAGGGCAGACAGGAAGCAGAGAGAAGGGGCCACAGGAAGAGGCCAGGGCAGAGCTAGTTCCCAAGTTCACCTCAGTGACCTACTTCCTTTACTTCCTACCTTTCAGTAACTCTCAGTGATGTCATCATATTATGAATTCACCGAGGATTAGTTCATTGCTTAAGTCTGTAGGCATTGGGGTCCTTGACATGGTTATGCTGAGGTCAATAATACACATTCACTCAGGACTGCATCTGTTCCCCATGTTTCTGGGCTTAGATCAAGGGACTGGTGATATGCCCTAATCTGCAAAGCTTTTTCTTTGTTCATACCAGCTCCATCACCACTGTTACCATTCCAACGACACACTGATAGACTGCAGACAAGAGGGTCTGCTTCCTTCTGCCTCACACCTCTCCCTCTGAGGCCCTCTGGGAGCCTTTATTCTGAGCCTTCATCCAGGCCCACACCAGTCTGCACACACTTACTCTTCGATCCACCAGGTTCTATGCAGACCACCGGCATCAACTGAAACCAACGTGCTGTCAATAGGCAAAAGCCTTTGGGTATTTTGACTGAATCCAGACAGGATCTGTGACTTATTTATGAACTCACATGGCTTTTGACATCTGCCTTGTTTGCCAAATTGCTGACATGTTCTTAAATTACCCAGTTTGTATTTCTCCCTTCTCTGTTGCTTGGGAAGATAAAGCCTCAGGCATGTGGGCTCCCTCTGCTCACAACAGGGAACATTTAATTGGCTACTGTCATCCATCCAGAACACGTGGATCATTTGAGCTTAACATTTAGGCCCCAAGCATTAGGCCCACAAGAGTGTGGCAAAGACAAGAGGCCATTTCTTTTGTTATGTATATGTGTATGTGTATATGTATATGATGTATATGTGTATATATATATGATGTATTTGTATATGATGTATATGTATATGATGTATATGTGCATATGATGTATATGTATACACACATAAAGATATATATATACTATAGAAAATTTTGTGAGAATTAAAGGAACTTCCAAGAAGCGTCTGTGTCTTTGCAGGCTGATTTCTCATAGTCTATAGGGATCTAAAGAGCTATCAACTCTTTTAAGGGTTGACAAAATGGCGAGCATTGGAGATGGGTTTGTTAAATCTGAAAAGTCATTTACAGCCTAGAAATGACCCATAAGTTTGGGGAATGGTGAAATTTGTCTTCTTAAAAACATTCTAAAAGATTTTATTTGTGACCTAGTCTCCATAACTCCACCCTTTCTGGAAGATACTACCCATTCCCAAATTTAGCCCTCCCTGGAGGTTCAGACTGGGCCTGATTAACACATTGTAACTTCCAAATTAAAGAAGGGGATTGCTCCACCAACATTCTGGTCCTACGGTTACTCTGCAGACTACTCACAAAGAATGTTCAAGGGAGGTAGAGAGACTTCCCGTGCTGTAGCCATGGTGATGGTCACTTCCTAAAAAGGAACTCTCTCTTGCCTTACCTAAGCCTGTTTAGTTGGCTCCTGTAAATATGCTCTGGACTTCAAAAGCATCAGCCTCTGGCCTCTCTGCACCAAATATCCACACAGCCCCAGGACATCCATCGCTGGACTGTGCTGCTTCAAAATGGATCCGCAAATTTTGGGACACTCCTTTCAAATGGTAGATCCCTCCCCTTAAGTGTGAATAGACTTAGTATCACACTTCGGTCAGATTAAAGAAAGATGGAGTAATGGGCTCAACCCTAGACAGTGAGCAACTGCCACATAACAAATTGCCATGAGCGTACCCCAGATTACACTTAGGGATTATCTCACAGTTCTGTGAGCCAGAAATCTAGGCACCACATGACCAAGTCTCCTACCCTGAAAAATCACAAGACTCCACTAGGGCTTGTGAGGCTGTGTCTAGCTTCAGGCCTTAGAGTTACAGACTGACAGCTACAAGAACTCTCAGCTCTTAGACTGAGCCCTTTATACAACATGAACTTTGTTTATTGAATTAGCATTTCTACCTTCAAATTCTCTAACTCGTGTTAAAGGGCTTTGTGCAAAATAGTATCTCCTGGAGTATACAGGGCTATCTCAGAATTCTGTTTGCCACAGTAAGTCACCAGGATCTCCAACTCTAGGGAAGACTAGCTGCCGTACACAGGATACCCAAGTAGCCTTCTGCAGAGATCCACACAGGTACCACCTTGTCCATCTCTTACCAAAAGCTATATGAGAAGCTTTCTGAAAACAAGTTCTGTAGGCCCTGCTCAGTCTGAAGATGATACAACCTCAGCTGGCATGCTCTCTGAAACCTCAGTATGGGCTCTGTCCCATAGCCAACTTAGCTGCTTCCAGGTCCCTAGCCAATAAAGTCACATGCTATTATATATCCTTACTGACTGGAAAATGCTATGCTTTGAATATTAAACCATGTGCTGTCTTAAATTTTAGGACATCAATTGTTGACAGTGAAGAAATGCAGCATTGCAACATGCAAGAAAATTCCAATAGCATTGCTGTCTGTCTTCCTGGACTCAAAGACAGAGGTCTCATCTGGGCCTTTGTCACATTCTCAGTTATGTTGTGGTCACCGCTGGCTCCCATTCCTCTTCCATGGGAGGTGACAAGCCATATTGCCAAATAACCAACCCACTCCCTGGAGCCCTGCTGCTTCCTGGTTTATTCCAAAGTCTTCCCAACATCTTCCCTGGTTCTCATTTGTCCTTAGCTGCACACTGAGAGCCGAGCTTACCATCTGGCTGTCCTTCTGTGGTTGCCTTGATTTTCTGTCACTGACTGTCCCTGCTTGTGCCATTGCACATGGAATGTGACCTGAGACCAGCATGATGAGAGACTGGGACCTCCCAGCCTTGGCTTGACTACCATGGCTTCATTTAAGCCCTTTCACAATAGGATGCTAGACTGTTTCTCCCTCCCTGAGCTATGAACCCAGCCCTAGATAAAAAACAAACAAACAAACAAAAGAGACATAGCATCTCTGCATCCTCCCTCCTTTGTCCGTGCCATACCCCACTTCCTAGAAATTTTCAGATAGTGTGGAGAATCCCAAGGGCCCAAAGTGGCCAGACACCTGGCATGTATCCTGTCCTGCACCTAAAAGAATGAATGGACAATACTTGGCTTCAGACCTTCCCTTCTTACTGCCCGATGGAAACTTCTGCCAGCCCTCTGAAGAGCTGGGAACAAAGGACCCCGTGAGCTCCCCTCCCACCACCACCATGTACAGAGCAGGGAGAAGCTGTCTTTCTGAGCAGTAGCAGATCCATGTGACATGCCACTCCAGACGAAACAAAGCTAGGACCGGGGCTATTATTGTTTCAGGCTAGTTCATTCTGAGCTGTCAGTGGCCACGAGGCACAAGGTAACACAGTCCAGCTCCCAAGCCAGCCTCGGCCTCTGTGAATAATTAGCACTAAGTATGAGATGTGGCTGGATCTAATCTAACCCAAGCTCAATTATTTCACTCAACTGATTGGGTCCTGCCTGGAGCCTGTTCTTCCCGCCTTGGCAGGTGTGCAGCAAGCACCAGTGACACACTGGGACCATGTGTCTAGAAAGCAGCTACAGGAACCTCTGAAAGATTAGATCCTTCAGTTCCTGAGTCACTTTCCTGCCCACTATTCACCTAATTTCCATGCCAGAAGCAGGATGCTGGGACACACACACACACACACACACACATACACACACATACACTATTACAAGAATGATCACTGAAATAGGTCGGGAATCGATGCCTAAGCACCATGAAAGAAGGAACTCAACAGGCACTGGCTATAGAGGATGCAGAGTTCCATCCCTTAGCCCTGACTGCACACACTCTTTTCCCTGTCTGTATTTCTGAGGCCAGCGTCTATCTCTCTATGAGAATTTTCCCTTCTTTTTACAGTAATCTTGAGCCTTTTAAAAAAACATTCCAAACACATCCCTCCACCTTCCTCATGTCTGAGGATTCACACCCAGCATTTTGTCCTTTGCCCCAGCATCCTTTACTACAGAGTCAAGGTGCACATTGCCTGATATAGGTGGAGATAATGCTGGCTCCAGCTACAGTATTCACCATAGTGGTAAGATGAGTGCTTAACCACTCAACACTAGGAGCTATCAGGGAAGGGATTGGCCGAGTATTGTGAAGGTGGGGGATCTTAAACCAGAGAACTGTGGAGAGGGAAGGTGGGAAACTGAGGGGTGAGAATGACTCTTTAAGGGAGCTCTCTGAAGGCAGTCCAGTAGCACATGGTGTGTGTCTCACACTGACCAATGGGGTCTGACTCCACACAGGGAGATGCGATGAGCCAGAGCACTTCCATCCACCCAGATGGGGACCAGTCCTCTGGAGCACCCAATGGGGATGAGCTTAGACCATCAGTGGTGCTGACTACTTGTTGATATGAGGAAGATGAAGAAGGAAGAAGCATCCTTAAAGTTTATATCATGGAAAATCTATTCCGATTAATGTGGTGTTTTCCCTGTGGAGATCACCCCAAAATTAAAAGCAAGGACATGGTTGTCTCATTTATTGCTGTTAGTGTTTTATCAATATGCTATAGTTTTAAGAGCATCCCATGATCAGAGGCAATGTTAACAATATGAGAGAAGCCAACACCTCCATGAATGGCCTCAGGGGTGTTCCTGTCCTATTACCTCACATTCTTTACTGTTCAAGGTCTGGCTTTTCTCCTGGTCTTTTATCTTTTTATAGTTGTTCCAATATGACAGGATCCTGATGGTCACAGCGGTGTGAGCCTGGGTCTGTGTGTGCTGTTCCAACAAGCTTTAGTTCTTTTTGCTCAGTCTTGAGAATACAAGGGATACTGATTGAAAAATCAAGCATCTCTCTGGTCTAAAAGTCAGAATTCTCTAATTGCGCTTAATGATTCATTCTTTTTCCCATGGAAGCTATTGTTGCCAGTGTGTGTATGTGTGTGTGTGTGTGTGTGTGTGTGTGTGTGTGTGTGTATACATGCACACATGCCACATTCTGTTTTGTTTGGGATAATGTTTCAAGCGGCAATCAAGAGAATCAAATTGCAGTTTCTTTCTTGGAGAGTTATTCATGCTTGATTCCTTCCCTAAGGTATGTCCTTTCTTGATCGCTCAGGGCAAAACTTCTTCAGTAGAGTGTTAGTAGGTTGCTGTGAAATATAAACAGAATGTGAATGAGAATGGGAATCCTGGCTTGACTACATTAACTATGAACTATTTGCATAACCACTAACAATTAGAAACTTAAAATATTTCCCAGATGTTCACACCTGATCATATTACAAGACAGAGAATTTAAACCCGCTCCAAGGCCAACATCCTAAGCAAAGTAATCAGCCTATAAAATCAAGAGTAATGTATATTGGAATCACATGGTATGAGATGAACACAGGAAGTCAGTAAAACACACAAACTGGTGGGTGATTAGAATGGATAATTGGGAACAAGATATGTTTAAGGTTACAGCTTACATTCATTAAGATACCCGAATTGTAAAGAAATGTGATTTCTCAGCCTTGATATTTGTTACCAGCAACTACCTTGCAAAAAATAGTCCACATTTTCCACAGCTCATATAAAAATCACCCACAGTGTCCATTCTTGATAAGGAGCTGAGACTCCACCATGAATTATAGGACAAGAAACAGGTAGTCTGTGTTTTTATCAAACAACCTTTTCAACCTTCTGGTAGACATGCTACAGAGAATTTTAAAACTCCTGTTTGGTCTCTTAGGGCTTTGTGTTGAAGATTCAAGAGGGACCCTGGAAAATGATGGGTCCTTGCTCTGGGAAGATGTCAGAGGACACGGGCTTGTTTTGGGGCACTTGCATGTGCTCGACAGGAATGTGCTGTTGACATCCCTTTGGCATGTTGATGTCCAACCTCTCCCAAATCCTGTTACTCTGATCAATTACAGGTGGAGTTCAGTCATGGTGCCTGCATAAACAATCCTAGTGTGGGAGGAACCAGGAGCATTGGTTCAGTATAAATGTCCCAGGATTGACTAGCATTCACAGAAGAATCTGGAACGCTTATCAGCAAGACACTGAATTCTCCTGGGAATTTTCTAAATAAAAGCAGAAGGTAGCAGTGCTTGTGTAGGTCATAGGGCTTGTGGCCCTAGGGGAAGCTGAGTAGACTTAAAGTTATCAGTTCGAGAACAAACCTTGAGAGCTTTGTTTCCATCCATCACTCCCTTGTGTTTTCAGAGCTGAGTAGGGTCCCAGCATTGCAGAGCTGTCTATTCTGACATCACACATTTCTATCTCTTCTGGGATAGACTCTGTGACAGGCTCTTGGTAAGCAGAGGCAAATAAGACTTAGAGCCTGATTTGAAGGAAATTATAATTTAATAACGGGTAAGGATAACAAGTGGAAAAGCCTCCAACACAGTGTCTTATGTTCTCTGATTCTGGAAGGTTCTGGTTATGAGTGATGTTTCTAAAAAGTCATCCTGATGGGAGAAGAGGGACATGTAATGGAGGAGATATTAGAGCACTAACAACCATGAACCACTGGGAAGTGCATCCCAAGGTGAGAGTCAACATGGACACTAGGAGCCTTTGTCTCAGCTGCCCCTTGGCCAGTGTTCCCTTCCTTGGCCTGGATGTCTTTCGCATCCCCCAAACCCCAGGCACGTAAGGTATGGTGGTTGAAGCCAAACTGTTCCTCCAAGGGCATATGTGTTGAAGGACTGGCCTCCTGCATAGCAATGTCAGCAGACAGTATTTGCACATGAGGACTTTGATCATCGGTGAACTATCCCATTGATGGGACCCTAACTTCATGTGATATTGGGGTTCCCTTCTTGAAGGGAGTTGGAACATGGGAGTATGCCCTTGGGTATTGTCTTGTTTCTGGCCCCTCCTTTCTTTCATATTCCCTCTCCACCTCCCTCCCTCTACCCCTCCCTCTCTCTGTCTCTGTGTCCCTGTGTTTCTGTGTTCCCTCACTGTACACATGTGTACTGATATTCTAGGTCATCAAAGGCCCTAGACTGAAATCTCTGGAGGTTTTTACAATAACAAACATCTCCTTCTTCCTCCATGTCCATTGTCCCATGTTTTCTCATGGCAGTTGAACACTGGTACACGTAGAACAGCCGCCCCACCTGCATTCCCAGCTTCCCTTAGATGAGCAAAGGCTCACCAACTACACTGTCCATTTTCCCTGTCAGCTCACAACTGTGATTTAAAAAAAAAATCCCTTATAAAAGTTAAATAGCATTTTTTTCAAATTAATTAATTTCAGGTTAGAGAGATTCCTGCCACAAGGCCTCCAATGTCTGTGGAACCAATGAGCACCATAGGGAGAGGCCTTCTGTTCCAGTAGGTCTAAAAGCACCCCAGGCTGCACCTCTCAGCTCTATAGGGAAATGGATGACCTGTGGGACCAGCTCTCAGGCCCTGGTAGCCTCAGAGGTAAGTTCAGTTTCAAAACTAGAGCTCCAGTGTCCCCGGTCATTGGAGATACTGGGCCTTTGGCCCTAGTGGCCTCAAAGGTCAGTGTGGATGTGGAGTGTTGACTTTTGAGGTTGCATTGGTCCCTGCTAGACTAGAAATCAATTTTTTTTTGTCCTAGGGGTTACTGGCCTGTGGCTCTAACCACAGCTCCCAGACAACACATAGAATTTGAAGAATCTGATGTTTGGCATGCTATCCCCAGTGAGTTGTCAAAATCCAAGAAGTGACCACCATTTTCACTCCAACTGGTTGCTATAGAGGCAGCTCCATTGTCAGTGCTGTTAGCAAATAGCCAAGATCACCTCACCAACTCCATTTGTTTGCCCAGTCTCCAGATTAACAGCATACAGATATTCCTCTAGAAACAGTTACCAAAAACAAAACATCCAAACAGACCCAGTAAAAGAGGAAGTCAAAGCTGAAAGTCAAACTCACTCCAACAGTTGCATAAAACACATTAAAGAAATGGAAGTTATAACAACCATTACTTGCATCCTTGCCACCCTGTGACCTGTGACCCTCAACCAAGTAGCCCACCTGTAAGGGAATAACCTTCAGAGATAAAATTCTGGGAAAAAGAAATTCATCTTACTTTTAAAGGGAAATAATGATCAGATAGAAAAGTCTAATAAACAGATGCTCAAGTAAAGAATCTACTGAAGACCTCCATGTGACCATCTCCAAAACAAAAGAAATGGTTAGTCAGCTGGAGGAAAATACAGAGGGGAAAAGGAGCAGGAGATGAAACATGGAAAAAGAACCAAACAAAAATACTTGAAATGAAAGAATGGTCTACCAAATAAGAACCACACCAAGGATCAACATTAACAGACAGGACCAGAAACTAACAGACAGGCAGAGGAGGAAGCTTCAGTCATGGGGCAGAATCAAGACAAGAATACAAACAGACATATACAAAGAAACATAGAAGATGGGTGTGTTTCCATGGAGTCTGGGATACATTCAAGAGTCCAAGCCTGAAGACAAGTGATTTGAAGAAGAAGCAGAGATAAAAATCAAATGGACCGCCACTTGTACTTTTTAATTAATGTCATTAGTCATAGAAAATCCTTAGCAATAAAAACAAAGTCAAAGATCTAAGACATTTAAAAAAAAATCAAATGGACCAAAAAAAAATTCATGAAACTATAACAGAAAACTTCCCAAACCTGGAAGAAAGGATCTATAAATGCAAGAGGGATGTAGAAATCCAAATAGATATAACCAGAGAATAAACTTGACAACATGTCATAGTAGAATGACAGACATATAAAATAAAGAAATAATCCTAAAAGCAGCACGAGAAAAATATCAACTCATATACAAAGTCAGAAATATTAAAAGTTACCAAAAACTGTTCATCAGCAACCATAAAAGCCAGAAAAACATGGAATAAAATATTTTAATCTCTGAAAGCAAATAACTATGGGCTACCTACCAAAATCACTTCAAGACAGATGCAAATTAATGCAATTCACAACAACAACCAAGCCGATACTGAAATAAATTCTTAATGGAACCCTTTATAGGGAAGAAGAAAGATGGCCCTTTTACCAGGGTACATGAAAGTGAACACCCAGTGAAAAGAACATGTAATCAAACTGAACCTGGGAAAGAAAAAACTGTGGCCAAGACGGTAAATTAGTGGATACTCAAAACTAATATGAGAAAAGGAAGAGAAATAGCAAAATTCACCCAAACAGAACAGCATCAAACAAATTTATAGGAACGCCAGCAAGTAACACACTTAACCAAAAAAAAAAAAAAATCAAAAACGAAACAGAAAAACAGTATCAAAGGATGGATGACAAAGTACTGAGCAAATAGAAAGTGTAAACAGGCAGAGAGAACTATCCTCATATCAGATAAAGTAAACCTCAAAATTAAACGAATTATGAGAAATAAAAAGGATGTGTGAGGCTGAGAAACAACGTGCATTTCCTATCTATCAGTAGAACATTCACATTTAAAAAGTAGAAATTTTACACAATATATGTCTCCAACACTTATGCACTGAATGGTGGCATTCATAACTTTGTAAAAACAAACACTATGGGGCCACGTAAGTCCTATACAGTAATCGTGGAGACTTAAATATTCCACTCTCATGTTTAGATAGATCTTCTGAACTTAAAACAAGTAAAGAAACTTCAGAGCTAAAATAAGCTATTGATCAACTGGATATATACAGAACAGTGTACCCAACAGATAGGGAATCTGCATTTTTTCCTCTCAGCTTCATGTGTAAATTTCCCCAAATTGGTTATATCATAGGACACAAATGAATGTCAACAAATACAAAAGAATCGCAGGAATTCTATGAATCACCTCACGATGGAATAAACGTAGACATTACTAACAAGAATGACCACAGACATCACAAAATTCCTTGTAGAGCAAACAATGCATTTTGAATGAACAGTGGGTCACCTAAGAAACCAGAATGGAAATTTAAAAAAAAAAAAAAACCTAGAGACAAATGAGAATGAAAACACAACCTGCCTTCTGGCACTCAGCGAAGGCAGACCTAAAAGGAAACGTTATAGCAATAAATACATTGAAAACTCTGAGAGAGGCTAGAGAGTGGCTAAGAGCGCTGCTTTTCCAGATTCAATTCCCAGCAACCACATAACAGCTTACAACCATCTGGAACTCCAGTTCCAGGAGACCCTACTGCCTCTTCTGGCCCCTGTAGGTACTGCATACACATGGTACACTGATAAATTCAGGCAAAACACCCAAACACATAAAATAAAAATAAATAAATCTACAACTGTTTCAGAGATAGTGAATAAATAACCTAATGATGTATTCCAAGCCTCTTGAAAAATAGCAAGCAGCCAGTCACAGCTCCAATGATGGCATGCAATAATGAATTGAATGAGAGGCTGAAAGGACAATACAGAAAACCAGTAAAAGGTTAGGGTTCTGAAAAAGTTAATAGGGTCAACAAACTCTCAGTCTGACAAACTTGGAAATCAAAGGATGTCATTACAATGGTTCCATTCCAATGAACACAGGACATTATTACATTTTCAACTTATTCTCCAAAATGCTGGAAAAACTAGAAGACACAGATGAATTTGTAAGTGCATATCATCTACCAAATGAGACCAGAGACATAAAGAACATACACTTCGTGAGGTTGAAGCTATAACCAAATGTCTTCACTCAAAGAGAAGTTCAGACTGGATGAACTCAATGCTGGATTCTGTCAAACCTTCGCAGAAGAGCTCAGCCTAAGTCTTTTTAACGTGTCCCACAGCACACAAAGGGAAGGAACTGTAGCTTTTATTTTATCTTTTTCTTTATATTAGCTACTTTGTGGGTTCCTTGTGGGTTCTCCTCCTGTCTCCTAACATTATCTTCTCTGGCTCAGCTCAGCTTCTCCTGGCTCAACTGTCACCAACTGTGTTCTCATCACTCTGCTCTCTGACCTAACCTTCTGTCCCCTGGAACCTCCTCTCTGCTACCCTTGAACCCTTGAATAAATCATGTTATCAAGAACACTACAAAATCAATGAAGCCAGTATCATTCTGATACCAAAATCACATAAAAAGAAAGAGAGACAGAGAGAGATACAGAGACAGAGAGGGAGACAGAGCGGGAGACAGAGAGGGAGGGAGAATAACAACTAGAACTTTACCCCAGTCAGAATGGCTACCATCAAAAAATCTGACAACTCCATCTGATGTTGGAGAGAATGTGGGAAAAGGGGAATACTTATTTACTGCTGGTATAGTATAAATTAATACAGTACGAAAATCAGTGTGAAGGTTCTTCAATACGTTAAAAACAGAACCATCACAATGAGTAACTATTCCACTCTTGGGCATAAACCCAGAGAACTCTACACACCCCATACCATACCCTACCTACCAGAGATATTTACACCCCATTTAGTTGTTGCTTTATTTGCTACAGCAAAGTGGAATCAGTCTACTTGTCTATCACATATTTAAAACAGTATTCAGCTCTAAAGAAAAGTGAATCACAAAATCTGTAGGAAAATAGAATTAGAATGCATAATAGTAACCAAGGATTCTGAATCTCAGGGAAAATTCCACACCTGCTCCCCCTCATATGTGGCTCTTATCCAATAATGTGTACATGTGTTAATATAAACAAATAAAAATTATGCTTTCATTGAATATCCCAGCAGGATGGAGTTCTTCATATGCACTACTAAACTTAGTACATTTTATTCTTTAAACAAGAGTATTTGCTACTCTAATTACAGAGTGTGAAGACTGCTACAAGTATGTGTAAAGTATCAGAATTTGAAAAATCTGAGAATACCTGGAAAGATAATTTATTGTTCCTTAATCTCAAAAAAATAACCCACCAATAACTTGGAAACACTGAGAAATGTGTGTTTCTATTTTTATGGTTTGTTATAATTCTAAATTGCTTTATTGTTGACAAATAAATGTACTTTTTGAAAAATGATAAAATAAAACAAAATATGGAGTTACCCATGGGAACCATGTAAAAGGATATGGAGCTTTAAATGTATCCTCAGTTCCCAGACATGAGTCTTGTTACGGTTTGGAGTACAGCCTCAGAGACATATAAATGTAGTCTCAGCCGTACCAGCCATCCATCTACACATGTGCTGTGTGTGTTGTTCTCCAGCTTAGTCTTTCAAATAAAACATTATATGATCCATGAGAAAGTTGAGGATTACCTAGACCTAAAATAGCACAAGACCTAAATTTTAGTCTCTGAACAACTAAAACTCCTCTTGGACTAAGTTCTACATCACGCCTATGGTCCAGCAGTTTGGGCCCTGTGTTTCCTATGTGACTGCCAGAGTCGATGTTTCCAGCTTCAAACTACTTAGGTTATCCCAGAAGAACCTAAACTTCATGTCTGTGAATTCTCAGAATACTGAGAATCCAATGCAAACACAAAACACATGAAAAGGGAGGGGGGAGGGGGAGGGGGGGGTGGGGAGGAGGGGGAGGGGGTGGGGGGGGGGAGGGAGTGGAAGG
>NW_021620771.1:2187914-2190685 GCF_004785775.1 Grammomys surdaster | reverse complement strand
CCCGCCCCCCTCCTCTCTCTCTCAGTCTCCCTCTCTCTCAGACATACATTCATAGTGAGTGAGGGAGAGGGAGAGGGAGAGAGAGAGAGAGGGAGAGAGGAGCCAGCCCACACTGGGAGGACGACCCAGGAGGGTCCCTGTAGCCCAATCAGTCAGCTTCAGGTTCAGTGATTGTCTCATAAACGTATGGTGGAAAGTGACTGAGGAAGTCACCTGACTGGCCTCTGGCTTCTACACTTGTGTGCTTGCATGTGCACCCCTACACACATGAACACACAGAAATACATACATGCACACATTTTAAAAGCTTTCAAAACATAGAAAGTTTAAAAAAAAAAGTGGAAGAGAAAGGACCACGGACCATGCTTGCATACTGTGTCCCTGCCCCCCTTTACGTTAGCAGGGTCCCTGAGTATCTTTAGCTGCTGAGGACAGTCCTGTCTTCCTTGTCTCCTCCCATGTGACTCAAGGTCTTTGAGGACAAAGCTCTGTCTTCTAAATCACTTGAGATCTCCGAATCCGGAAAGGGTAGGTGATCTTCACATGTCCATGCACCACGCCTGTTCCCACTCCTACAGTACTCTGTCCCTGCCTGTGCTTCTCCCTCCTCCCTTGTTGCCCCCTCCTCATTCCTTTTCCTTCTCCTCCTTCCATTCCTCCATAGCCCCGCCCCACCCCACCCCACCCCTCTCCCTTCTTCCTCTCTCGCCCCGCCCCCTTCTCTCTTACCTCCTGTACACTGGATCTAAGAGCCTGTGGAGGAGGTGTGCTAAGCAAATGTTAATGAAGCAGCAGGTTCCGCTGGGTGGAATGTCTTTCAGGGATTTCAGGCATGTTTTGACAAATTAAGCCCTACATCTGGTTGGCGTTTGGATGAAGCAGCATCAAGAGGGCTCCATGATCCTGAGCTCAGCCCAGCTGCTGGCCATCATTTTTCTTAGCCTTCTCAAAACAGCTTCGCTTTTACTTATACTCTCTAGGGTACTATTTTCTGTTTTATTAACTTCTGTTCTCATCTGTGTTGTTTTCTTTCTTTTACAGATATCCCCAGTGTCTTAAGATAGAGCTTCATTCCTTAATTTGAAATGTTCTAGGGCATGGTCGGGTCCCTTTAACATACCATGGATATGTGTAATGGTCAGTTAGCAGATAACTTAAAGATGGTGCCGTCAACCCTACACCTCAAGAAGGTTCTATTTTAGGAAGGAGATAAGACATTATGTGTTAGTATTAAAAGAATGGTTCAGGAGACTCAATTCTAAGACCTCAGAGGCATGTTGATTGGCCAAGCTCAGAAAAGCAGGAGAGATAAGCATCAATGAGGATTTCTAGGCCCTCACTCAGAGCATCCTGGTCCTGGGGAAAGCCAGCAGGAGCCATATTCAGAAACTCACTGTGGCTTGAGAAAATGCTTCTCTCTAGGCAAGCAGCCCATGAAAGATAGGGTCAGCATGCCACTGTGGAATGCCTGATGGCTGATACCCAAGGACATCTTTGTCAGCCTGCAGGGAGGCACTGAGGCATCCAGATGGTTGTTGGAGCACAGTGAGGTTAGAATACAAGGGTTTAAGGGGGATGTCAGATGCAGAAAGACAGCATGGAGGAGGAACAGTGTATAAGGTCCCAAAATGGACAACACAAGGGGAAACAACATATCTGGATGACTTTGCACATCATCTTCTAGGTGAGGGCAAGCAAAAGCATCTAGCACATTCCATTTTGACCCCAATGTCTCCATAACAAAGCCGTGAGCCCAGCGCTGGGTAGCATTGGAGGCAAGGCCTTGCTGGAGCCACACTGAGACTGAAGCTGATCCCTGGGGCTAGATGTTGTGCTTATTTTAGCATCTCTCAATACACACGGTCCTAAGTGTCCCCAGGAGGTGCTGGACTCCCTTCTCTCAGGTGGTCTTTGTTGTAATCAGGTCCTAGAGCATGTGGGTACCTCATAGCACTGTCACTGTTCTTGGGTGTCCCCTTCCCAGGACAATGGCGAAGCCTGGAGAGAAGTTCAGGCTGTGGCTTTCCTGTGCTCTGGCAGCCCTAAGAATTTGCTCACAACCTCTGACTGCAATAGTCTTAGATTCCCTAGGAACCTCATCCACAGCGAGGCAGCTGCAGCCATCTGAGAAATGAACAGGTCTCTCCTCACTGAAGGGGCTTTCCTAGGCTTGGATCCCATGAAGAGGACAAGTAGCCCTTGCCCTTGATAAATTCCCAAATCCCACCTGGCCAGCGCCCCTTACCTTCCTTGGCAGGTGGAGTAGGGTCCCTCATCCCAGCCTGGCCCATCACGGAGATTTCTAGTTCCGGGAAATGATGGAGTTTCCTAAGATTGGGAGCTCTGAGAGACGTACACTGAGAAAGACACTACTTGACTCTCCCTTTGACACCCTGCTTTTGTGACCCCACTTTCCTCATTGGAAGGTCTTGAGTCTCTCTGGCATGTCACTGTCACCCCAGGGATTCCCTGTAATCCTCAGGGCTCAGCCCACTCAAATCAGATTCCTCCCAACCAAGTCTAGGAATCACTGTCCTGTGGGAAAGTCATCCATTTTTCTTCTCTTTCCTCTCTGCTGTTTCTTTTTGACTTCTTTGGAATTTATTCTTATTTCTTATCTGTTTGTTGATTCTTTCCATGTCTGTTCCCTTCCCTTCCTCTTCTCTCCTTCCTTCCTTTCCCTGTCCCTTTCCTTCCTTTTACCAGCTCATTCTCTTTCTCTCTTCTCTGCCTTTTCCTGCCTCTCCTCCCCTCTCCTCTCCTCTCCTCCC
>NW_021620771.1:2180456-2187814 GCF_004785775.1 Grammomys surdaster | reverse complement strand
CCTCCCCTCCCCTCCCCTCCCCTCCCCTCCCCTCCCCTCTCCTCTCCTCTTCTCTCTTCTCTTCTCTCCTTTCATGAGTCTCAGAAGGAAGAAATCATTTCCACTGAGGTCCTTGGGGAATTAAAATCTGAGGTCACTCAGAACCTCACCTCTTACCTCCCGTCATGCTGACTCCATGGGCATCGTCTGCCCACCAAGCCTCTTTCAGTTTATTAGTTAGACGCATACCATCTGTGGTTCCTCCATGTGCATCTCTTGTTAATCTCTGCTTGTCTGTCTGTCTGTCTGTCTGTCTGTCTGTCTGTCTCTCCCTTTTGGACCATCTCTGTCTACTTTTACTATGTTGTCACTGGATCTTAGTCTCCAAGCCCACATTTCAGGTAAAATTGCTCGTTCTAGGCAGTACCTCATATCGGGAATGTCTTCTTGATGTGGGAGCTGGGAAGTCACTGCAGTCAACGCACACAGTTTGCTACTACCTTGCAGTCACTTCCTAGATGGTACAAGTCAGTTCTGTCTGCCATGAAAGTATCTACCTGGTCTTAGAAATGAAGCCCACTTCTCCATGTGACAGTTATAACTAGTGAGAAAACTCCATGTCCTTAGGCAGCTCCCCACACACGTGCTCACACACCAGGTCAGTCATGGTACTAATAAATCTGAACCAGGCCACACATGAAGCCAGGAGCAAGAAGGTGGGTTCATTGAGTTGATCCCAGACTTTCAAATGCAATCAAGGATAGACCCTGGACTTGGTCATTTTTTTATCATTTCTCCTGATTTCCTTCATAGAATTACCACACTCTGAAATCATTTGCATATTTAGTTTATTATCTCTCATCTGCCTGCATCCACCACAGTTTCTAGTGCTGCCCACGCTTTAGCAGACCCAGCTTTTTAAAGTTTAAAATATATGTGTCAAGACACATCAGCACATGGTAACCCCGGCAGCTCTGTTTATGACTTATGCAGAGTTTGGATGCAGCAAAATGAAGTAAACAGAAGGGTGGGCTGTACCACGAGAGGCTGCAGGTGGGTTCTGACTCCTTTTGTTCACACCACGACCTTGGCCTACCTGGGGAAAGTGGGAACTTTCACCTTACATGGCTCTTGTGAAACTGGCAGCAAAGTCCCAAACAGATGGCCAGCCAGTGATTGCTGCCATTAACGTACCTGAGGGCCTCAATGAGCCTTTTGCCCGTTGTTTTGATTTGTTCTACTTATTCAATTTTTCTAAAAGGAAAATGACCTTGGCCACTCCGAAAATCAGAGCTGATGGCCTTGGGGGAACTTGGAGAGGAAACAAATCTGAGGTCTGAGGCCTTCCCAGAGCCTCTGTTTAAGAGGTATGGCCTTCCTGCTTAAGCTGCAGAGAATTGAGATGGCATAGCAACATTTGTCTGTGGGCCTTATGAAGGCTTATGGGATATTTTTTTTCAGATCTACTCCAGGTTAGAATGTCTCACCGAGACTCTAATAGGTCTTATTCAGGAACAAGGATGCAGAAAGAGAAACTGGCTCCTGTAGGAAACTGGTCCCATAGCTGGCATCCTGCAGCCTCCCGTGGTACAGCCCACCCTTCTCTCTCTCCAGCACCATAGACATCTAACCTTCACTTCCCTCTGTAGCAGCTACAGGTTCCTGTCTTATTTCCTCATTCTCTTCTTTGGGTCAATCTTCCCCACCACAAATTCATCAGCACCTGTTACCATGGTTGTTTGCTGTTCACTTGGCTACCTCGTGATCCAAGCAGCCCTCCATGCAGTGATTCCAAATGTCCCAGATGCAGCATTCAACACAACACATCCCCTGCCCACCCTGCTCCCCACCCCTACCCCCACCCCCAACCCCACCCCCAGGCTTTCCCTCTCCAGGTTCACTGATTTAGCCTGTGGCTCCCTCACCCTCTGGCTTTCCCTCTCCGGGTTCACTGATTTAGTCTGTGGCTCCCTTACCCTCTTGGATCCAGGGCAGAAGCCAAGGACTCAGCCCTGGACTTTTCACTCCACTGTAAACATGACCAGTCTCAAGGGACTGGTGCCAGGCTTCCAGCTACATAAACACATAGACAGCCAACAAGTTATTAACTGAATACTCTGCCCTTCGCTCTGTAAATGGTGTGCCAAAAAAATAAACCATTCAAAAGATAAAACTAAAAAGTCCACCAGGGCTCTAATTCTTCCTTAGGATGGCAATGAACCAGGTTAGCCTGGCTGTGTTTGGTGGCCACACTGGGTCACCTGGTCATTTTTGTTTCAAGTCATCTTTAATCCCCAGTGATGAGGGTGAATTCAGGGCCTCGAGGCTTGCTAGGCAAGCAGGGAACTACATCCCAAACCCTCCATTTACTCTTTAGTTTTGAGATAGAATTACACAAGTAGGCTGGCTTTGAACTCCTTATGTAGCCCAAGCTAGCCTTTGATCTGTCATCCTCCTGCCTCAGCCTCTCAAATAGCTGAGACTGTAGACCTGCGCCACCATATTTGTAATAATGGATTGTGTGGTCACATACTTCCTTCCTCCAGCTGCCCCCAATGCTCCCTCTGGCAAGGACACTCTGTGTTCTCCACCAGTCGAAGGCAAGTCCTCTGTGCTCACTGCACCGAGAGTATGTCTCTCCGTCACTGTGCCAAGAGAGTTGCTGGCAGGTTAGTGATTAACTCTCATTTCTGTTTGAATGGTAGTTGAGATGTGTTTATCTTTTACCCTGCTGCAGGACCAAGCAAGTCCAAATCTGCCATTATCCATTATGGAGATGAGAGGACTCACATGTCCTGAGGGACTCTTGTAGGGAGATCTGGCCAAACAATACCGGAACTAGGATGAGAACTCATTGTCACCTAGATTCAAACATTCGATTCTATAAGCTATTGTAGCAAATAGACTATTTGATGGGGTGGATTGTGGGTCAGGATGTGATTTCCAATTCCTTGAGACTGTGTCTAGAGTATAGTGTATTCAGTGTATAGACGACTTGACTTAATGTCTGTAGCCCTATATACTATGCTGAAAGTTTACAACAACAGCAGCAGCAGCAGCAGCAACAACAACAACAACAACAACAATAATAAAACTAGTGCACAAAAAAATCTTGTTGGCTGAGGGTTCTGAGTACGTAGTTTCCCTCTTTGGGGTATAGGGTGATAAGTTAAAGGTGCCTACATATTATTAGCTATTTGCCCACTGTTAATCCACTAATGTGGGTCAACGGGCCCACCTTACTGTGGCACCCTGCATCATCACAGACAACAGGAAAATCACAGAGGTTGCATATGGCCCTGGAGTCCTGCTGTCCTGCTGGGCCCAGCTCAGCCCCACTGCTCCTGGATGCACCACCTGGGGGAAGTTATCAAATCTCTCCAGACCTAGGTTTCCCTTCCCTCTGAAAATAAGGAGAGTACTGCTTACCTTCAAGACAAATGATAATCTATGAGAAATGGTTAACATCTCACAAGCACTCCTTCTCCTCCAACTCCTCGTCCTCCTCATTTTAATTCTCTAGTCTCCCCGCCCCCCCTCATCATCATCTCCTTCCCCACCAGCCACGCCCTGGTTTTGCCTTGCCTCCTAGTCTCTTCCCATCTCCTCCCCTCCCCTTCCTTTCTAATGATGGTTTTTATAATAATCCTACCTACTTCTCAGCCAAAGTAAAATAGCTCCATGTTGCATGAATCAAGAAGTGGTGGCCATACAGATGGGCTGTACTTTATATCAACTCACAGTGTGAGCCTCTCAAGGTTTATAATGTTCTTGACCCGTTCTCATTTGCCACATCCTTCTAAATTATGAGCATCAGAGCTAAAGCATCTAAATGGATTCTGTCCAAACCAGAAAAGGCGAAATTATTACCAACTTACCCGGGGTGTGTGTGTGGGGTGGGAAACACTAGGGCTTCTTATAGAGAAGACCCGACTAGCAAGCTCTTGGGTCACAAGAACACTTGTGGATTCTGACTGAGCTTGTGGGAAACCTGTGCAACAATGAGTGATCTCAAAAATGGAGCTGAGGACAAGGTTGCTAAGGTCAGGTTGTGCTAGCAAACTTGGACCTCCACCCAAAAGCAAAGTTCAAATGCAGCTCTAATGGTAAATATTTGCCCGGGTTTTGCTATTACCTCCATCTTGCTTTGTTTATCTTAAGGTCACGTAGCCTTTCGCTTTCCCATCTGACTGGCATCCAGAGGTCATGGTGACCACACAGCTGGGCAGATATTAGGAATCTGGGCTGAGATGCTTTAGTGAGGATGTCAGAGTGGATTCCTTGTGGAACACTGTGTGGGAGAGGTGAACAGAGCTCTCTGGGGATTCAGGCCTTTCCCACCCATCCCTGGGAGCTCAGCAGTGAAGCTGTGTTTGTCTTAGAGGTCTATGGCATTGAATACCCGAAAGTGACAGCACTGACCACCCAGCAGAGCAGATACTCGAGCTCTTTGGCCAGTAACTTTTCAGAGTCAGCGCAAACACTGGAAAAGCATTTTGCAATGTTTCTGGCTGAGATAAAGATGTAGCCTTGACCCCATCCACCATGTGTTTTAAATCCTTGTATTTATTGATGCCAGCTCCGAGTGTTGCCTTGTGCTCTATGGGAGGGATCTTGGCCCTTAACATCATTAGTAACCGTCCTAGCAGGGCTATGGGTTCCCTTTAAGGTGATGGTAAATCTCTGCTCGGGAGTTTAGCTCTCTCTAGAGCAGGCGTCTAAGAAACACAGACATACAAGCAGAAGGGGAGGGAGGTGCCCATGGGAAAAGTATTATTGTAGTTACTGCTTTTACAAAATTACATATGTATGCATTGCACACTACGCTCCTTCACATCCCATCTCCCTTTCCACACTCACCTCTGCTCACACACCTCTCAGTCATGTTCATATCTGTTAGGTGTTGTGACCCACCAAGACTCACCAGAACCATCTGTGGGACTGTGAGTTTTGAGCTATCCGTTGGAGTCTGGTCAGCTCAGCAGCAGGTCCACATTGATTTCTCCCTTTCCGAGAATCAACGGATAGCAGAACGTTTCAAGTCCCGTGAGCCTCTCCCCCTCCTCGGCTGACTAGTGATAGGAACAGTCTTGCATGGGCCCAGTGTAGGTAACTACAGTTGATGTGTTAAGGAGTACAGTAGTTGTACCAGCCTACTGTTGAGCCCTTACATACTTCCTAACCCTCTTCCATGGCATTCCCTGAGCCTTACTTAGAAGGCGTGATATAAATGATTTTTTTAGGGTCCACTGCAGTCCATCTTTTCTGCATCTTGGGAGGCCATGAGCATCTGCAATCACCTCTGCTCAGAGTTAAGAAGAGGTTGCACTAATTAACTCTGGGACAGCTTTCATTGAGGGCCATGAGCTCAGGTATTTAGAAGCCGGTTTTCTGCTATGTCAGTTTAGTTGGCTGACAAAAACAAACAAACAAACAAACAAAAACAATAAAAACCACAAAGAAACAAACAAAAAATTGCTCCTAAACATTCACCAGTTCTTTGTGCTGGAAAGCCACCACGGGGAAAATAAATACATAATCAAATGCCAACCACACTCACTGTACTACACATCATTTCCAACTGTGTCCCCGTTAAACCACCTCTCCCTTTAGCCTTCTCTCTTGCATCTTCCCACACTCAACAGAGGTTAGTTGTAGAGTAAATAGAGGTTTCTGACTCACTTTTTACTTTAATTTGTGTTTTCATCTTTTATTTGTCTACATATGTGTGTCTGCTTGAATTTATGTGCACCACGTGAGTGCTGATGCTTACAGACATCACAAGAGGGCCTCAGTGCCTCTGGAACTAGAGTTACTTGTGAGACACTTGATGTGAGTGCTGGTAACCAAAGCCTGGGTCTTCTGCAAGGGCAGTGTGTGCTTTTAACCACTGAGCCACCTCTCTAGACTCCTGGAAAGATTAATTGCAACCTAACTTCACCATGTTTTAACCACTGAGCCACCTCTCCAGAAAGATTCATTGCAACCTAACTTTATCAGGTTCACAGGCTTGGCACTTTGTTGGTGGTCACTGAGGTGCTCTAGCGAGTGACTACAGCTCCGAAGGAGTGACACTGCCCTCCTGCTCCTAACTGAAAAGCAGTAAGAAAGACAAGGAATTTGGCAGAAAGTCTAGGATACTGCTAAGACAAGAAAAGGCAACTGCTTGGCTTCTCAGCCAGCTAGGACAGTAGATGACAAGGCTCAAGGCTGAGACTTAAAAGACCAAACATTCACTCCTGGGTTACTGTCCTGTTCCCAAAGATGCTCTCCACCTGCCCTTTGTTTGTGCTATCTGGCTCTGTTACCTGTGTGGAGACAGTTTGCCCATTCAGAATGAAATGCCTTAACTCCTTATTTCCTCTATTTGTATACTACACTGAAAAAATATAATGTCTGCAAATGTGAAAGCCATGAGTGTCTAGTTAATTGGTGAACATATTTTTTGCATACTGGGCAGGTCATGCTTCCTAATTCATTTTTATGATAAAGTAAATTTAATTCTTTTTCTACAAAGTATGGTGTTTCAGTTAAATCTTTAGCCCATCTAGAACTGATGGAATATATATTACTAAAGTTATGATCAAGATATATTTGTACTCCATATGGTACACTCCAAATTTTCAGTACATAGATTTTTTTTTAAGTATGGCATGTTTTTTTCCTTAAGTAGACTAGACAATTAACATTCACTATTGTTATTTTTCTACTTTTTATGAATAATATATGCTTAAAATTTGCTAGTGCCACGCCTTTTTTAGTTTAATTAAATTATACAGTTTTTCTTCCATTACCTTTTTCATAATACAGTTTTTCACTATTTTTAGTGGTTTCCATAGAGATGGAAACATACAAACCTCTGACTCACATACTAAGCAAACATTTTATTTATTTGCCAGCACTTCAACTCGCGTTTATTTTGCTCATAATCAACTACTTGATTTTATTGCTTTAAAGTTTCACTTTACATTTTCACTTTTATCCAATTATAAATCTGCATTTTCTATTCCGTGCCCTCTTCTGTTTATGTTCTTCCCCTATGAGATAGTTTTATCTCTGCTGTCGGTAATTATTTCTTAATGCAAGTCTGCTAATAATGAATTCTTTCAGAGTTTTGAATAGAAAAATTTATATTTAGCTTTTAAGTTTTGAAGTATATTTTGATTTTGAAATTGATTTCTGATAGCTACAAAATTCTACACAGACATTTTTTTCCTCAGCTCTTTACACTATCATTTCCACATTTAAGCCATCTTTTACTCCTCTGGAGGTCAGTTGTCAGTCATGGTTTGCTCCATTTCATCTTAGTCTTAAACTTGAATTTCTTTTCAAGTTTTCATAGTCTGCATATTGAACACAGTCTCTCCACGCCCCTCCCG